>NC_056727.1:730936306-731163806 GCF_019279795.1 Protopterus annectens | reverse complement strand
GCAACGGAGATGTCCGTTGCTTATTTTAAAGCTGTCTCGCTATGTTAACCCCATTTAACATAGCGAGACAGGTTTTAAAAAAAAGCAATGGAGAAAGCAAGATCTCTGTTGCTTTTTACAGACTGTGTCACTATGTTAAAGGAGTTTAACATAGCGAGACAGCTTTAAAAAAAGCAACGGAGATCTCAGTTGCTTTTTTAAAACCTGTGTCGCTATGTTAAACTCTTTTAACATAGCGAGACAGTGTTTTAAAAAAAGACTTATACTAATGGAAAAAGTCCGGGCGACCGGACCTTTTTCCATTAGTATAAGTCGATTTACAACGTGCACGCTGGCCAATCAGCGTGCACGTTTTGGAATATTAATGGGGGGTCATGGTATAATGTGAAATTTATGCAAGATGAAAGACAGCTATATCTAGGTAGAGTTTAGAGAGATAGGGCTATTGCCAGGATGGGCAGTAGGGGTATGGTTGAAGGTTAAACCATAAGAGAAGTTTAGGAGCCATTTCTTAAAGGTGCAGAGAGTGCTTACATTATCATGCCCTTTTTAAGAACTATAAATATTTCTACATTAATTCCCTTTGTTATCCACAGGTGGTTGGGTATTCATCTGTCCAGAGGTGTTACATTTCATGCCATTCCAGTCTTGTCTGTTCACTCAGTGGTGATAACAGAAATGTCTTGTTTATTAACAGTAAGGATTTCGCTCCAGAGAGTCAGTGGAGCCACTGGAGAAAAAAAAAAGTTGGAGCTACAAACACCTTGCTTGTGTAAACCTTCCTAGGACGTGAATTATAAATATAATGGGCCGTATCATAAGAGAGCTAGGGAGGCAAATTCCCAAAGAAAAGGACTTGAGATTTCATGCAGACTCAGTGTGGCTTAACAAATCTGGAAAAAAATGCCAAACAAGGTGAGAAACTGCTGAACCATGCTTTTTTATGTGGCACTGTAGGAATAATTCTATTGCAAAGAAAATACATCATGAGACAAGAAGAAAATTGTGTTTTATGCTGTAGTTTTCTTTTAAGGAAACAGTATTTTTTAGTAGCTGCCCTAAAACAAATTGCTGGGATGGTGATATATTTTGTGTCAGCACAGGGTTTTATTGATGCCTAGGAGAGAGGAAAAAAGGGTGGGAATGGGGTAAGAGAAGTTAGTGGATGTGGACTTGCTGCAAAACTCAAGCAGAATCTGTGGAACATAAGCCTTTTATTTGTATTTTTGTGCATTTGCATGCTTGTATAAAGGACAGATGGCAGTTTCTTACTGAAGCAAGAATTAGAAAATGTATCCTGAATCAGTAGCATTGGTGGAGCTCCTAGAGGGAATGTCAGAAAAGTGAAAAAATGGAATTAATTTACATATCTAAGACTCATAACTGAGAGTCCTGGAACTTGAGACAGAATGTGTAGAAGAGGACTAAACCCAAGATCCCTGTGCCTTGGAGTATTCTCCTATGTCCAAGATAAAGCAGTATCAGTGTTGGTATTTATACGTGATGGTGTTGTAGAGGGGAGTTGCTCTTTTAGAAGACAATTTCAAAAGAGACCAGCAAGTTTCAACATTAACTGATGCCTTCCTTGATCACTGTTGTAGTATTAATTGCCCATGAGAAGTATCGTGCCAAGTATGTCATATGTCTGGCCTACATACCAAAGCACAGGTGCTTTCCTCTTGCACCATATGTCCATAGCACGAGAATGAGATGTGGCACATAAGGGATGTACAGGCATGAAACCCCCCAACTTTCTTAACACCAGCACTAACCGTGAGTTTTCACTTATGGTTTAGTCTGTCAGATGTGCAGCCTTTGGCAGTATCAATTGCTTTGGACAGATAAGTATCCTATTTGGGAGACTTCCTCATTCCTTTCATTTTGGTTCAAAAAATTGATTTGTTCATGTCCTCTAGGAGGGGTAAACATGACTGTGGGTGGCAGATTCCATACAGGGACAGAAATACTAAATGCCTGTTTTGCTTAGGATCCATTCACAATTATAAAGACTACTCAATTTGTTAATTTTGTTGTTCCTCAAATCACTAGGAGTCATTTGCCTATTAAAATATATGTAAAAACCTAAAGACTGAAGGGAATGCATGAGGTAAGATGGCCTCCAAATCTTCCTAGTCTGATGTCACTCAGCAGCCCAGGAAGAAGCTTAAAAAGTTGAATCTGGTTGGACCTGGATATCTCTGCTGTGGCTCTTGATGAGTCCTCAGATTGCCTGGGGTTTTCTTCAGCTCCCGCTGTCATGATCCCAATAAGCGTCTTCTTGGCATGTCTAGCCCAACTGATAGGCATTTAGGGAGTGTGATATCCCCACTCTGGGCTAGTAATCATGGAGCCTGAATCCTCACCATTGACACTGGAGAGGGATGTTCATTTAGAATACAAATGGATACACTCAGTATTTCCAGATGCAGACCTCTCTGCATCAAGCACAAATCCCCTTAAGAGCACACAGGGAATACACTCAGTTTGGGGTCTGGATTTCTCTATCTGTCCCCTTCCAGGTACCGAATAAGACTCCCCACTGGCACAGCTGTAGAGTTGAGACCTCAGCCGAGAGTCCAAGACAACTTCTCCACCACAATCTCTCTGAAGTCAGTGCTTTGTGTCCCTGCTCCAAGCAGCTGACATACACACACTTTTTGATTTACACACACACACACACACACACACACACACACACACACACACACACACACACACACACACACACACACACATATTTGGGAAAGGCTGGCACAGATTACCTGCTGTGCCCTTTCTGCCCAGACTATAAGGTAATTATCTCTGCCACCAAACACTACGACTCCAGCTACCTAAGGGTCTTGTAAGGGTACCTAATTATACTGAGTGAAATTAATATTTAATACAAATGGTAATGTTGCCCAAACAGCCAGGCTTCAGGAGTTGCCACAGTGTCACCAATAGATAAGTACTCTCAAAGGTTAAAATATACTCTAAAGGACCAGCCACAATGAAAAGTTTAAATATATTTAATCGATATTTCATTTTTTCATGTTTTTTTATTATTTATTTACAATAAACACAAGAGTTCAGTCACAGGAAATATTAAAAATAACACAGGTTGAAAGATTCACACAGTTACAGAAAAACAATACTCAACTATTCTCACTATATTTTCCTGACTGATCTAGAGAATTACTGTTCCTACTTACTTAATAGAGCAAGGTCAGATGAAGTAGGTGAGAGATCCTTCTATGTCAAGTTCCAAGAAACAGACTGCCCTGAGACATTATTTCTGTACAGAATGACATCACATACATCTGGTCATCTGACTTTTTGTTCCCATGCAACCCCCCCACTCATTGCTAGAAGCTGCCAGGATTTAACACCTACATGTCAATAATACGCACAAAAGAGCATTGCTCAGATCTGGTGCAGCTTCTAGAATTCATAAAACAGTTACAAACTTCTACTCCTCCTGCAGAGACCAACAAACCATGCTTCTTACAGACATTGCTTCTGTGGCTTTATTCAAAACTGTGAGATAACATATTTATGGTCTAAGCCTAGTAATTTAATTTTTTCTTGCTAGTTTCCAAAGTTAGCTAGAGCTGAGCTTAACCTGTTCTCTTCCAGAATAATTTGTTAACACACACACATATATATATACATATATATATATATATATATATATATATATATATATAAATATATATATATATATATGGATCTAGGACTGTTGAACGAAAATTCAACAGTCCGAATCCACTATCACCGAACACACTTTAACGAAAGCGCTTTCACCAAAAAAGCGTTTTCATTAAAGTGTGTTCAAAGAAAAACAAAAAAAACATAAACATTACATTTACGTTTTTGCGGTGGCCCTCCTGGCCAGCTTCGGCGGCCTCTTTTAGGTCGACCCGCAGTCTTTCTGCTGATATGGACCGGATGATGCGTCATTTCCTCTAAACCCAGATGCAGATGGGAGTGCTGCTGCCCCCCCCCCCGAGTTCAGCCTCACTTTTTGCCCCAATAGCTCCTTCTCGGATCCATTATCGGGTTTCGTAGCCATCGGATCTGAGGAGTCCGGTGCCAACGGTTATAGTTACCTCGACACTGGCCATGCCCCCGAATTTGTTAGATCCCCTTTCGGATCCGAGCTCTCTGAGCCGTGAGCCATGTGTCAGATCCGGGGGGGCCAGTGTGTCTTTGGCTCCGTTTCGGTCGGAGCACACTTCCCTGTGCCGGGTCCGAGGGTGTTAACCATGGAGCCCAGAGAGATTGGTTCACCCTCTGCTTTCAACGTGTTGGAGAAGGTTCTCTCGAGAGGTTCGAGACCCCCTACTCTTTCTTCGGATCCAGCCCCCAGTCCCTTGCAGCTGGGCTTGTCTTTCATCATCCATTCCCATGGATAGCCTGTGTTGATGCCCCAGCCTGTTCCACTGGCGGAACACGGCCCTGTTAGTGAGCCCTCCTCAGACAGTCCCACTGAGGAGGTCCCTCACAAACGTAAGTGTAAGAGGAGGCACTTGGACTCCCCTGAGTCCCTCATGGAGGACACTGATTTGGAAGAAGGGGAAGGTTCCCCCAGATCACCCCCCGATGACATCTCCTTTGGAGACATTATGGAAATGCTTCACCTGAAAGGGGGGTGGTCAGCCCAAAAGCCTTCCTCGGATGAGTCGGTGTTTCTGGAGGTGTTCGCAGGCCCATCTACCTTTTGGGTGTCCCCTCCAGCCGACCCCCTGGTTGACCTCATCACTACCAGGGCATGGAAGGAACCAGACACTGTAGAGCCAATCCCCAGGAGGCCAGACAGGATTCTCAGTCCCCCCGTGGATAGCACGGCTTGGAGTTAAGGGTTCCCTGGTAGATGCCATGGTGGTGGCGGTAGCCACCAAGAGGGAACTCGCTCAGGATAGTTCCTCAATCCATCCCCTGACAAGGAGTCTTGGACTATGGATTGTATCGGGAAGCGGATGTTTGCTTCAGCTACCTTTTGTATAAGGACACTGAACTACTTGGCCCATGTAATTAGACTTCAGCAGGATCTGGTGAAAGAATATGCTGAGTCTCCCCCTGAGTCCATGTCGGCCGAAGACAAACGGACTTTCTCGGCTCGCATGGCCACTCTCAAATCTGCTTCGAACGCGTCTATGCAGCTACTTTCCCATGCCACAGAAGGAGCCGCTAGAGCCAGCGGGTCCGTTATCGCCTTAAGGCTTTGTGACTTTGCGGAACCTTTCAAGGCATCCTTCACATATGCACCCTTCAGTTCTACTCTGTTTGGAAAGACCGTCCATGACACATTGGTTCAGAGCGAGAAAGATGGGAAGATGCTGTCTGTCGTCGGAGTCCACTTCTCGGCTCCTCAAAGGTCCTTTTCTAGGAACCAGAGAGGACAAAAGAAGATGTGGTTCCGGAAGTCTCAGCAGTTCCGTTACGCTCCGGACCCTTCGTCCTTCAGAGGCAGAGGGGACAAGGTGGACGCTGGCCCAGAGGCAGAGGGGGGCCGAAAAATTTTGAGTCGCGGGAACCCTTTTCTGATCGACCCACGCAGCAGCCCTGAGGGGTTGCCCGACTGCTCCTCTCTGGAGGAAGTCGGCGGGCGTTTTTCTAAGCACTTGGCCCAATGGTAGTCCATAACATCAGATCGCTGGGTGCTTCGAATAATATCCAGAGGTTACTCTATCCCTTTCATAAATCTACCTCCTCAGTCGAGGCACCTCCCCGATGTGCCACCCAGTCAGAGGGAGGCTGCAGCTTTAGAGGTAAAAAAGCTGCTAGAAAAAAGAGCCATCCAGCACGTCCCCCCAGGACAATCCGGATTAGGCAATTACTCCAGGTTCTTTTTGGTTCCAAAGAAGATGGGGGGCTTAAGGCCGATCCTCGATCTTTCAACAATGAACCTCTTCATTGCCAAGGAAAAATTCCGGATGGTCACTCTTCAATCCATTTTGCCCCTGCTGCAGGAGAAGGACTGAATGTGCTCCATAGACCTCAAGGATGCGTACTATCACATTCTCATGGACAGGCATTTCAGGAGGTTTCTCCGGTTCTGGCTAGGGGCCAGTCATTACCAGTTCAGGGTCCTACCCTTCGGTCTCACCACAGCCCCCAGGGTGTTCACCAAGGTCATGGCAGTTGTAGCGGCCCACCGGAGGCTTCAGGGAATACAAGTTTTTCCTTATCTAGACGACTGGCTCCTAACCGCCCCCACCAGGCATCTACTCTGCTTAGCCAGGGATTGTTTCCTACTTTTAGCGTCCCATTTGGGGATCACCATAAACTTGAAGAAGTCATCCCTCCAACCAGTTCAAGTCTTGGAGTTCGTAGGGGCCAGGATAGACACGCTTCAGACCAACGCCTTCTTGACGTCAGACAGACTTCGCAGTTTGACCTTACACATTTTAGCCCTTCTCCAGTCACCTGCCCCATCAGCGGAGTTAGTCCTGAGAGCTCTAGAGTCCATGCCAGCGGCAATCAACCTCGCGCCCTTAGCCCGCTTGCACATGAGGATTCTCCAGTGGACATTACAGGTTCAGTGGTCCATCCTTCACCATCCGTTGGACTTGCCAATTCCTCTCAGCAGAGTGTGTAGAAATTCTCTCTTGTGGTGGCTGCACTCCCGAGAGCTTCGGGAAGGGTGACCGTTTGTTATGCAGCAACCCCAAGCCACGGTGACCATGGACACTTCTCGACTTGGGGGGGGGGGCATTACGCGGGCAGAACTATTCAAGGTACGTGGACTCAGACAGAGACCGTTCTGCATATCAATGTTCTGGAGATGAGAGCAGTGCTTCTAACGTTGCAAGCCCTTCATGCCTTTCTCCCTCCAGGGACTATTGCGATTCAGTCAGACAACATGTCGGTGGTCTGGTGCATCAACAAACAGGGGGAGCCAGGTCTTACCCTCTTTGTCGAGAGGCCATGAGAGTTTGGGATTGGGCGATATCCACCAACTGTTTTCTGTTAGCAACGCACATTCCGGGTCGGTCCAACATCCTAGTGGACAAACTGAGTCGAACTATCCTCTCGCCTTACGAGTGGTCTCTAAATCCCTTAGTAGCGAAACATATCTTCCACAAGTGGGTTCAGCCTTGCTGCGATCTCTTTGTGTCACCTTCCAACACGAAGTGCAGTGAGTTTTTCACTCTAATTCCCCCTCTGGGGGAAAGCTCCAGAGATGCTCTAGTTCATGCTTGGCCACCCGGTCTTCTGTATGCTTATCCTCCTCTTCCATTGATAACAAAATTCTTACAGAAAGCTCGTCGGTTGCGGAACAAGATTATCCTCATAGCCCCATTCTGGCCTTGTCAAACCTGGTTCCCATGCCTGCAGTCTCATCTTATAGCTCCTCTCTGGATCTTGGATCCCATCCTGGATCTAATATCCCATCCTTCAGGATTGAAACCCCCAAACCTGGTCGATCTCAAGCTCTCAGCGTGGTTGATCCAGTTCCATTAGTTGCTAGTACTCCCGGTATCTCATCTGCAGTTAGAGCTATCCTGGTAGTGGCACATAAACCATCTACCAGGAAGGTTTACAATAGTAAATGGAAGCGGTTTTCTATTTGGGCATCTCATAGGAAATTGGACCCTTTCACTGCTCCCATCCCAGCAGTGCTCGATTTTCTATTGCATATTTTTCAGCAAGGGGCCAGTTCTTCTACTGTAAAGGTTCAAATGGCTGCCATCTCGCATTTTCACATTGGAGATAATCTCAGTCCCCTCGCTTCCACCAAGATTTGTAAGGCCTTTCTGAAAGGTACGTTTCTCTTGAGACCCCCTGTTAGGAACCCCGTCCCTCCTTGGGATCTAACCTTGGTCCTTCAAGCTCTAACTGGACCTCCTTTTGAACCTGCAGCCTCTGTTGATTTGAAATTCTTGTTCTGGAAAATTGCCTTTTTGGTAGCCATTACCTCAGCTAAAAGAGTGTCGGAGCTTCAAGCTCTCTGTATTAGAGCCCCGTATCTGGTTTTCCATAAGTATAGGGTCTCTCTCATGACTAACCCATCTTTTCTACTTAAAGTGGCCTCCGAGACGAACATCAGTCAGTCCATTAATCTCCCAGTTTTCTTCCCTAACTATCAAAACAAAGGAGAGTACAAGCTTCATTTGTTAGATGTTCATAGGCAGTTATGGTTTTATTTACACAGAATAGCAACCTTCCGCAAGTCTGATCAGCTATTTGTCTCTTTTGGTAAACCCTTCTTGGGTAAGCCTGTGTCGAAGGTGACTCTGGCCAGATGGATTTCGAATTGCATTTTGTTCATATATAAACTATCTGGCCTGCCAGAACCTACCTCACTCTACCCGTTCTATGGCTACATCAGCTGCATTCTGGTCGAGAATTCCCTTGGATGACATTTGTTCTGCGGCTACTTGGGCATCCTCTCATACCTTTATCTCTCACTATAAACTGGATTTAGTGTCTAGAGGAAGGGCGGCTTTTGGCTCTGCAGTGCTCTGGAATATCCTTCCTTGAGGACCTCCCAAGTTTTTTGGTAGCTGGGGACTCTGTCCCACAGGTTGATGATCAAATGAAGTTTCCTACTTCAGATAAAGAAGTTATGTACTCACCATAATGTTCCATCTGAGTAGGTAACTTCATTTGTCAGCAACCGACCCTCCCTCCTTCCCCCTAACCTGGTTCTTTGGTTTCCTGATCACTAGGATGGTTTATCCAGGTCATTTGTTAATCCTTAGGTTAGGATTCTCCAGGTTGTTGCTTTGTCATGGTGAGATTATATAGATGGGCAAACGCGATCTGGGGATTGGAAAGAGGTGGCAGGGCATTGTGGGTAAGGGGGAGAAGATTTGAGCTCGGATCTCTAGCTCGGAAAGCTGCCGGCCCAGATCCAGGTTGGATCCGATACCCACAGGTTGCTGACAAATGAAGTTACCTACTCCGATGGAACGTTATGGTGAGTACATAACTTTTTTTTTCGCCTTATCCCCACTGTAGTGCGATCTCCTTAACAGGCATACTTACGCGAAAGTGCTTCTTCGGTGAAAAGCACTTTCACTTAAATATGCCCGGCCGTTGCGCATTCGGTGAAACGGATGGTCGAGCATCTGTCCTGGACCCATATATATATATATATATATATATATATATATATATATATATATTTATTTATTTATATATATATATATATATATATATATATATATATATATACTTTGTGTGTGTGTATGTATATATAAATGTGTGTGTGTGTGTGTGTGTATATAAATATATATATATATATATATATATATATATATATATATATATATATATATGGGTCTACTTCATTTGCCCTAACTTCCAATTAACTGACACCCATTTGCCTGAAACCAAATGACTGAAATTTCATTTGACCGACACTTCATTTGACTGACAAGTATTATTGGCAAGTAAATGGAATATTGTGTGTATGCTCCAAACCTACCAATAAGAAAGCATCCTAGACCTTTATTAGTAAAGATGCAATCCGACCAGTAGAAGGAGTTGATTTTGACAAAACTGTGGCAGAAGGGCAAAATGCTAAAAGTGGGAGACAGTAGAGTGTTTGGGGAAAATGATTACTCGCTGTACACCAGGCAGAAGAGAAGTAAATTCATTCCATTATTCAGGGAAGGTTGAGATGCGGTTGTGCGATTCAAACTGCTGTATCCAGGTGTCTTTAAAGTGTTCTTCCTTGGAGGGACAAAAATAATTTTTTGATAAAGTGCATGCTGAGGAGGAAATACAAAAGTTTGTCCAACAAAAAGTGAGCTGTGAAACAGAAGGAGATTCTTCTTAATTATTTTTCTGGTAAGAAAGACCACAGAGAGACTGTACCTGTGAAACCTTTCCTAGTATTTCAATGGAAAATGTTGGTGAGAAGGAAGAGAGCATAAAAGCTGACTCCAAGAGTCAGAGTACATTGGAAATGAAGCACAGACAGGATATGGGAGATGGAGAAGAACAGTAATAAACCAGTAACTCAATGTGAGATTACAATCCAATAATTATGAGAAATGACAGAACAAGAAAATCTGGAAATATTGGACTTTTTCAAAATGTCTTGGATTTGCGGGGGACTCTAAAGTATATGCCATACTTCATGTAATTAATGTCTGAAAAAATACTTTGGGGAGGGAAAGAGATGGGAGAAAGCTAACTGTAAGTAAAGAAAACATTTTTTCTTAATACTACTGTATTTGTGGTATATGGTTTTTTTTACACGCTATTTTTAGTGTAATGGGGATTGTAAACAGGTGCTGCTGTTTTTCTTTTTCTTCCCTCTTCTCTCTCTCTCTCTCTCTTCTTATACAGTGATAAATATAGGCAAGGCAATGTCAAAAAAGGGCTGGTTAAAAAGACATGACTAAGTTAAAATTAATGTGTTTTTTCCATTATTGCATGGAAAAGGACTGTATTAAGGACCATAGCTTGATTAGTTTTAAGAAAGAGAAAGTAAATGAAAAAAAATGTTGAATATTATTAGGCACTCTTTTTCTAGCAAATGCACGTATATTTAGTATTTCTGCAGCAGGTCTTCATGTTTCCAGGGGAAACAGTCTAATAAAGAGAAACTGGCTGTCTGGTTCTCATGTGTCCATGGAGACAATGTGATAAAGAGAAACTGGAAACAGTCTGGTGGAAGGGAGTTGGCTGTTGAAAAAGAAAAGAGAAATTGTCTAGGACATAATGTTCTGTGAAAGCAATCAGGGGGTTCCCAGCTGGGAGGGCTATAAAGAGATGACAGAACCAGTTAGACTTGAAGTAAAGTTTTGTCAGTTTTTATTTTTGAAATGCAGTGAGGATACTAATATAAACAGGTGCTTTTGTTTTTTTTCCCTCCCTTCTTTCTTTTTTTTGTTCAGTTTTAAGAAATGAAGGCACTGCAGTGTAAAAAGGGGGTGAGAGAAAAGGTCTGTTTGAGAGTATGACAAAAGAAAAACCAGTGTGCTTTTTCCCATGCTTGCATAGGGAAATGACTAGGTTAAGACCCATTAAGATCCTAGGCATTATACAGTAACAAGTTTGTTACAAAACATGTAAATGAAAAAATATTGAATACTTTAAGGCTTTTTTTCTGGTAAGCAAGGTACCCTCCTCAGTTTTGTCTAGTTTGCATGCAACTAGAAGACAATTTGATAAAGGGGAATGGCTTGGAGAAAGTGTCTACTGAAAACATTCAAGTGTTTTCTCAGCTGCGAGATCTATAAAGATAGACAAAATTAAATAGCGCTTACTAATAGCACAGACTGTACCATGTGTCTTAGCATGACTAACCTTTCTTTTTGGTTAACTCTAACCTGTCTGTTTGGCTATCAACTTAGAACTTTTGTTATTGTTAGGAAGCAAAAACTTTAGTATTTGAAGATGTACATGGTTTTGTGTATTGTGAATAGTTTTTCTTTGGGGGGGTGGTTCTGCTTGAGGGCTTTCACAAACACAAAAAGTTATGTACAGTGGATATTAAAAGTGTACACACCCCTGTTAAAATGCCAGGTTTTTGTGATATAAAAAATGAGACCACAATAAATAATTTCAAAACTTTTCCCATCTTTAATGTGGCCTATAACCTGTACAATTCAGTTGAAAAACAATCAAACAAATCTGCTAGGGGAAAAACTAAAAAACGTACAATAAGCTGGTTGCATAATTGTGCACACCCGTAAACTAATACTTTCTTGAAGCACCTTTTGATTTAATTACAGCATTCTGTCTTCTTGGGTACACACCTGCCATCAATTAAAGAGACTCTGATTAACCCCAAATAAAGTTCAGCTGTCGTAGTAGGATTTTCCTGACATTTACTCATTTGCCTGCTACAGCAAAAGCCATGGTTCACAAAGAGCTTGCAAAGCATCAAAGGGATATCCTTGTTGAAAGGTATCAGTCAGGAGAAGGTACAGAAAAATTTCCACAACATTGGATATACCATGGAACACAGTGAAGACCATCATCAAAAAATGAAGAAAATATTGGACAACAGTAATGTTGCAAAGAACTGAACATCCCTCCAAAATTGATGAAAAGACAAGATGAAAACTGGTCAGGGACACTGCCAAGAGATGTATAGCAATACTGAAGGAGCTGCAGAAATTTCTGGCAAGTACCGGTCGTGTACTGCATGTGACAACAATCTCCCGTATTCTCCATATGTCTGGACTATGAGGTAGGGTTGCAAGACAGAAGGCTTTTCTACAAAAAACATCCAGGCCTAGCTAAAATTTGCAAAACAATACATCAAGTCTCCCAAAAGCATGTGGGAAAATATATTAAGGTCTGATGAGACCAAGGTTGAACTTATTGGCCACAATTCCAAAAGGTACGTTTGGCGCACAAACAACACTTAGCATAACCAAAAGAACACCATCCCCATGGTGAAGCATGGTGATGGCAGTATCATGCTTTGCGGTTGCTTTTCTTCAGCTGGAACTGGGGCTTTAGTCAAGGTGGAAGGAATTATAAACAGTTCCAAATACCAGTCACTTTTGGCCCGAAACATTCAGGCATCTCCTAGAAAGCTGAAGATGAAGAGGAATGTCATCTTTCATCACAACAATGACCCCAAGCATACATCCAAATCAACAAAAGAATCCCTCCACCAGAAGAAAATTAAAGTTTTGGAATGGCCCAGCCAGAGGCTAGACCTAAATCCAATAGAAAATTTGTGGGGTTACCTGGAGAGGGCTACGCACGAGAGATGCCCTCCCAATTTGACAGATTTGGAGCACTTTTGCAAGGAAGAGTGGGCAAATATTGCCAAGTCAAGATGTGCCATGCTGATAGACTCCTACCCAAGAAGACTGAATGCTGTAATTCAAAAGGTGCTTCAACAAAGTATTCGTTTAAAGGTGTGCACACTTATGCAACCAGCGTATTGTACATTTTTTTTATTTTTTATATGTTTTTCCCCTCACAGATTTGTTTGTTTTTCAGTTACAGGTTCTAGGTCACATTAAAGGTGGGAAAAGTTTTAAAATGATTTATTGTGGTCTCATTTTTTATATAAAAAAATGGCATTTTAACAGGGGTGTGTACACATTTTATATTCACTTACAGCATAGGCTCAAATGGATATGACAAGAAAACTGTATAAAAGACCAACCTGCCAAACAGTATATGCATGTAATATAAAATTTGAAGCTAAGCATTTAACAAAAAAAGCAGTTATACATAAAAGGTGGTAAGGGGTCCTCTCTGATTAACTTCTGTTTGAGTAGAGGAACCAGGCAGGGTTGTCTGCTTTCCCCTTTGTTGTTTGCTTTATATTTAGAACCATTGGCAAAGAAAATAAGGGGCTCAGAAATTCAAGCATATAATTGGTATGGTAGTCAGGAAAATCTGGCTCCATTTGCAGTTGATATTTTATGCATGACCAAACCAGAAAGGGATATTACAGTGTTGTGGAACATTTTAAGGCAGTTTCAAAGCTACTCGGGATACAAAATGAATGAAGCTAAAATTATGTACCCACACATGAATTTGTCCAACAGTATCTATATTTATGGGGACATGATAAAATGAAGTATTTAGTAGTATGGATTAGAAATAACTCTGTTGTGGCAGCTAAGGATATGTGGGAAGAGACTAAACAGAAGATAATACAAAAATTGAGAAACTGGAAACTTTGTTATATGGATATGGATACTAAGGTACAAGCAAGTAAAATGTTTTTAGTCCTTTTAGTCTTATACATAGGTCAGGCATATTTTATCAACCAGAGAAGTTGTGGATAACAATTAAAAAAGAGTTAAAGGATTTTATCTAGGAAGGGAAGACGGCAAGGGTCAAGTGGGATAAGCTGATTCTTCCAATAGAACAAGGCAGACTAGGATTGCCCAATTTGAGGGGGTATTTTAGAGCAACACAGTTAAGGCTCTTATACATAGCATAAGCAAGAACTATAATTCAAAGTGGAAAAGAATGATGATGATAAGGGGGAAGCTCAAGAAACAAGGTGAGATTGTGATTTTGGATACATACTCTTAAGGAGAGCAACATAAATCAGAGTATTATGTTCTTGAAAAAGCAGGGAGTATTCTAAGAACTAAATGAGCATAAGAATGGAGAAAAGAGATTCTGCCAGTAGAGATGACTGTGGTTAGGGATGCAGATAATAGGCTAGAAGGGGTTGGAATTTATTGGAGAAAACTGGCAAAGGAACCAGGGTATTGGGAGCAAATAACTAGAAAGGGAACGGTAGTAGAATGGGAAGAGGCCAAGAATTTATTTGGACTACAGGTTAGAGATGGGCTTCCCTATCAAGGATTGATATCAGAATATAGGCAAAGAGAAAGAAATGGGGGGGGGGGCTAAAGGAAAGACGAGCACTGGCAGAGTTTTTAATAGAATCTAGAACAGAAGCTGCCATTAAAAAGGAATAATTAGTAGAGCATATAAAATATTGCATGATAATTGTAAGAATCAATCAGAGGAGCTTAGAAAGGATTGGGAAGAGAGATTGGATATGTAATTCACAAAGAGACAATGGGGGATATATGTGTATCTCCCAAATATGCAACAAAGTCTAGAAGATTTATGATCGTTGCCTGGAAGTGTTTACATAGGTATTTTATACCCCAGGTAGACTCCAAAGAGTTTTTTTCTCAGATGGATAGCAATTGTTGGAGGTGTGGTGGGCGAGAAAGGGGTGGCTGAGGACAGATTTTTTGGGAGTGTAATGCACTGGCAGATTTCAGGAATTCCTGCAAATCGCTCTGTCGGAGAGGCTGGGTGAGTGGATTGAACTGACTGGGGAGATGTTTTTGGGCTGTGGTACAAAATCAGAATTGCCTAGACATAGTAAAGCCTTGCTGAGTCCTAAGTATTTTGGCTGCCAAAAAAGCAACTACTAGAAAATGGAAATCAAAGTCTAGACCAACTTTCCTAGAAGTAGTGAATGTAGTAACAAAGATAAAACAACTAGAATTGAGATCTTTAGAAAAAATGAGCTGACTGCATAGAAAAAATGGAAATTGAGGGAACAATATATGTAGAGAAGGAATAAGGTTTGAGGTTGAATTTGAATGAGCCACATAATGCTTAACTGACAATGACTGCATAGATTGGATAATGTTTGCAACTAGTGTTGTTTCGGTGGTGTCTGTGATGTATAATGTTGCAATTAAAGTGGTGTCAATGTTGTTTGTTTTTCATTTATATAAATGTAAGATTGCCTATGTCATAAGTGATAATTTGGTAAAGATGTTTATTGAAAAAAAAAAATCTTCATTAAAATGCAGTCATATCAGCAGAAAGAGATGTGCTTGACAAATATGTGACAGAAGAGAGTACTAAAATTTAGAAGCACCAGAGTGTTAGTGGAAAAATATTATTTGCTGTACACATAGCAGAAGAGAAGCAAGTTTATCTCTGCAAACAGGGATGCTAAGAGGCATATGTGAGATTTTAAGTTACTATGTGCAGCTGTCTTTAGAATATTTTTTTCTTGGAGGATCAAATATAGATGTTCATCATGTGACACTGCTGCAGTCATTACACTTGGGTTATCCTGCCGTCAGGCGGTTCCCCAGCCGGCCTGAGTTCCAAAGTCTTGGTCCGGCTTCGGTTGCTGTCGCCTCCTCCCTGACATCAGTGTGACAGGGGTATATAAGATGCAGCCGACGCCATTTTCTTCAGTCTTTCTTGCCGTGCAGTGCCCGAAGCAAAAGCAGTTTGCAAGTGCCGGTCAGCCTACTCCTGAGATTTTCACTCCCAATCCAGAACCGAAGTCTTCTACAAAGCTAAGTACCCCAGTGGGGAAACTTTTTCTTGCCTCAGACCGACATCAGTAAAAGTTAATAATTCTATTTCTTGTGGGAAGCAAATACCTCATAAGGATTTCCATTCTTATGGTATCCCATGCCTAGGCCCACACCACAACGTTGCTGGTTGTCGGTTTTGTGCTAGGTTTAATAAGCTCACTATTAAACATCGGTTTGATTTTGCCCGACATTACTTTGGCAGAAAATTTAATTATACCATGCCGTCGGAACTTCTGACTACCGGTATTCATAAAAAGCGCAAAGACAAGGACAGGCATCCGAGGCCCAAAACTGACGAAGCCTCTTCTAGGCCAGTCACTGGTTCTCCGGTTTTCAGTGAGGCACGTTCGCAGCCCCTGACAACCGCTTCTGCAGAACCACAGGCCGCCCCCGACCCCCACGTGGAGATGGCTGGGCCTTCGGATGCACTAGCTTTTCAGCAGACCGAAACCGATCCTGCAGAGGGATCCGGAGTACCTGAGCTACCCGCAGCTTCAAAGGGTGTCTTCAGACCTACTCAGCTAAGCATTAAACCCTCTTCTAAGTCAAAGCCCCCTTTAAAAACTAAGAAACAAGTACAGCATTCTCCAGGACAGGCCTCCATGCCTAAGAAACAAATGCTCAAAATGGCCGAAGACCTAATCACTCTGATCAGGGGTTCCCATCCCCCACCTGATAAAAGGCCTAGACAGGATGCAGATTATGATTCATCCGACCAGGGGTCCATTTCCTCAGATTCATCCCCAGACCTGGGATATTCTGTACCCCCTTATGAGGATTCTGATGCTGAGGAATCTATTCCATCAGCCTCTCCGCCTGAGGACTACTCCTTTGGGGAAACCTTACATACCATGAGGGAGCATTTCCATTGGGAAGGCCAGGATTATTCAGAATCCAAGAAAAGGCTCAGAGACTTCCTATTATTACCTCGACACAGACTCCTGGCTATTCCGCCAGTGCTAGATATTGTGGATGATGTGTACACTGAATCCAGCTTAAATCCTGATTCCTTACCTCCAGCTCCACTTAAACCGGACAGATATTACAGAGTCCCTGACTCACACAAATTTCTGTATAAAAGCCCTGTTGCTGATCCTGAAACTATTTCTCAGGGACCCAGAGGGGTTAAGGCTTCATCAGCAAAGAACCCAGTTGCCTCTGACAGAGATTCCAGAGCACTAGACAGATGGGGAAAGAAAGTGTATACCTCTGCAACTTTAGCAATGAGCGCCTTAAATTGCCAGTTTCACATGCTAAAATATCAGCAATTTTTGATGTCTCAGTTGAAACAAAAAATGCTTCCAGATACAGATCCTCCTAATTTTAAATAAATGCAGGATTTATTGCATGTCACTGAACAAGTGGGAAAGCATACTTTGCAATGTGGTTTTGATTCTTTAGAGGCCTCGTGCAGAGCAGCAGTTACAGGTTCTGTCATTAGAAGACATGCATGGTTAAAAGAACATACATTACCAGATCATGTTAAAGCTAAATTACTGGATGCACCTTTACAGCAGGATGTTTTATTTGGAGTTAAGGCAGAAGAGGTATTAAAGAAAATGGAGGATAAGGCAAAATCTATGCAAACAGTGAAGGATTTCTTACAGGTTCAGCCTCCTCGATTTAGTAGAAACTGGCCAACAAAGAATTGGTCCTTTCCAGTTAATGACAGACCTCAAAGGGGCAGATACAGATGGCCAAGAGGTAGAGGTCAACCACAAGTTTCTTACAGGCCTCGACAATGGGGTGCATCAGGCCAGAAAGAAGGGGAAGACAGGCACCAGCCATATAAAAAACAGCCCCAATGACTTCCCACTCCAGCTGCCAAACAACTCACTCTTGGCAGCCCCTTTGGGAGGAAAACTGGCCCTTTTTTATCACAATTGGCATATGATCACCCAAGACAAATGGGTTCTCAATATTATTTCAAGAGGTTACAGGTTCCACTTTCACACTCTGCCAAGATTAAAAGGAATGCCAAATCTGCCACTAAATCAATGGGCAGAGGCCCAAAAACAAATTATGGCACTCATGAACATGGGAGCTATTCAAAAGGTACCACCATAGGAACAAGGGCAAGGATTTTACTCAAGACTCTTTCTGGTTCCCAGAAAAGACAAAGCCTGGAGGCCCATTCTGGATCTTTCTTCAGTAAACACTTACCTGGATGTCCCGAAATTCAAAATGTTGACATTACAGCAGCTTCTTTCCATGCTGGGTAAGCAAGCTTGGCTCGTGACTTTGGACCTCAAGGAGGCATACCTGCATGTCCCTATCAGACAAAACTGCAGAAGATACCTCAGGTTCTTAGCTGGTCCAATGCACTATCAATTCTCTGCACTGCCCTTTGGATTATCTACTGCACCCAGGGTCTTCACAAAGTGCCTGGCATCAGTAATTGCATTTTGCTGACAGAAAGGAATTCAAATTTACCCATACCTGGACGACTGCCTGATTCAAGCAGAGAGCAAGGACATTCTTCTACAGCATCTGGCGTTTGTAAAAAGTTAAGTTGCCTGGGGTACACAGTAAACGAAAAGAAATTAAAACTAGTGCCCTCACAAGAGATAATATTCCTGGGTGTCAGCTTGAACACAACAGCCCAGATGGCTTTTCTCATGCCAGACAAGCAAGGACAACTGACACAATACTTTCAATTGATGGCAACAAAGACCCAACTCCCTGCAAGAAAAATTCTGCAGACCTTGGGTTTCATGGCATCTTGCTCTTGCATACTACTAATTCCATATGCCAGACTGCATATGAGGGAACTACAATGGTACGTAAAGAATGTATGGTCTCAACACTGTCAAAGTTTGGAAACAGTTATACCACTAATACCTTGTCTTCAACAGGAGTTTCGATGGTGGGCTCAAGCTTGTCACCTCAACAAGGGACAGCCTTTCACTCAACCCACAGCCAGGCAAACACTGACAACAGATGCATCGAATTAAGCCTGGGGAACGCACATGGCAGGAAAATGTATTCAGGGCAAGTGGCCCGCAGAACAAAGGCATCTTCACATCAATCAAAAAGAGATGCTAGCTGTACAAAATGCCCTTATAGCTTTCAAGGACCTGTTGCATCCAGGACAACTACTACTAAAGACAGACAACACCACAGTTATGTGGTACATAAACAAGCAAGGGGGCAATTACTCCTACCCGCTCTGCAGACAAGCCATGACCTTGTGGAACACAGCTATAAACTATCAAGTTCATCTACAAGCACAATTCCTGCCAGGAGAGAAAAACACACTGGCAGACGACTTAAGCAGAAATATCATGGATCCCCACGAAGGGGAATTGAATCCTCAAATATTCAGAATGATAACAAAGAAATGGTGGAGCCCGGACATAGATCTTCTTGCCTCCCCAATGAATTGCCAGCTAAAGAAATTCTGCACAAGGAGTTACCATCCGCAAGCATGGAAAGTGGATGCCCTCTCATTCAGCTGGACAAACCTACAAGTATATGCTTTTCCACCACTGCCTCTTCTCCCAAAGGTACTCATAAAAGCCAGGCAAGAAGAGCCAAAAATGATCCTGATTGCACCAGACTGGCCACGCCAGCACTGGTACCCAATCTTAAAAAAACTTAGCACAAGGACCACCCTGGATTTTGCCTCAAATACCACGTCTGCTGTCTCAGCACAACAATCAGTTACTCCACAGCCAGCTAAAGACTCTAAACCTAGCTGCATGGAAGATTCCCTAGCCACTCAAGCAATGCCTCTCTCCAAAGCAGTTATGGATGTCATTCTGGAGGCCAGAAGGCCTAGTACCAGGAAAGCCTACTCGGATAAATGGAAGAGATTCTGTGCCTGGAACCAGGCTCACCGCCTTGATCCTCTTGTGCCAAACATTCCTCAGATACTACAATATTTGACTGGGATGCTGGACAAAGGCCTCTCCTTTTCATCCATCAAGATCCACACCTCTGCCATCTCTGCACATTACAACACGGATCCACCAATTTTCTCTAATCCTTTGCTAAAACAGTACCTCAGAGGAGCTAAAAACATAAGACCGCCCCATAGAGCACCTACTCCAATTTGGGACCTCAACTTTGTTTTGGAAAAATTAACTTTACCTCCTTTTGAACCAGCTAGCACGGCAGAATTAAAATACATTTCTTGGAAAACTGCTCTGCTCCTGGCAATAACTTCTGCAAGAAGAGTTTCAGAATTACAGGCACTAATGGCAGTGGAACCTTTCCTCATTTTCCATAAGGACAGGGTGTCCTTAAGAACTAACCCTTTGTTTATGCCTAAGGTGGTTTCAAGTGTGTCTCTAAACCAAACCATTCACTTGCCTATTTTTTATCCAAAACCACAGAATAAAGGGGAAAGACTACTGCATTCATTGGACATTCACAGGCAGTTACGCTTCTACTTGGACAAAACCAAAGCTTTCAGAAAATCTGAGCAATTATTGGTAGCATATGCTGCAGCAGCACATGGAAAGCTATTTCAAAGCAGACTATTTCCAAATGGATAGGACATTGCATACTTTTCTGCTGTACGCACCAAGGAAAACCTGTGCCTAACAGCATTAGATCTCACTCCACCAGGGCAACAGCCACTTCAACTGCCTACCTACCAAGGATATTTTGGAAGCAGCAACATGGAGTTCTGTGCATACCTTCACCAAGCATTACCATCTGCCTCTATACTCTAAATCCAGAGCTGGCTTCACCTCTGCAGTGCTCCAGGACCTTATAGCCACCCCGAATGCGTTATAGAACCAACCACCCTACCTCAGATTTGGGATTCTACCCAAGTGTAATGACTGCAGCAGTGTCACACGATGAACATAGTACAGTTTTGTACCTACCATAAATGTAGACATTCGAGTGTAGACACTGCTGCAGTCCAGGTTACCCTTCCTCCTTCCCCTCTTACTGGCTAGTACGTACCTAGTTACTCTACCTTTTACTGTCTATGGGGAGTATTTGCTGGTAGCTGAAAGTATGTTGTTTGCATGTCTTATGTATGTTTTATTAGCAATTTGAATTACCTACCTATTTGGGGGCACCTGACATCTGGGGCAAGAAAAACTGAAGAAAATGGCGTTGGCTGCATCTTATATACCCCTGTCGCACTGACCTCGGGGAGGAGGCGACAGCAACCGACGCCGGACCAAGACTTTGGAACTCAGGCCGGCTGGGGAACCGCCTGACGGCAGGATAACCCAAGTGTAATGACTGCAGCAGTGTCTACACTTGAACATCTACATTTATGGTAGGTACAAAACTGTACTTTTTGGATGCAGAGCAGGCAAAAGAGAAAATGAAAGTTTAGCCAATGAGGAATGAGCAGCAAACTAAAAGCAACGTTTCTTATTCTTCTGACAATAGCAAAGCTCTCAGAGAGAAAATGCCAGTGAAACCTTTTCTATTTTTCTATAGGAAAATGATGGTGTGACAGAAACAAGCCTAGGAGCTGACTAGACAAATCAGGAGTGCCCTGGACTTGAACCAGAGACCATTGTTGGGAGGTTGAGATGATGAGGAAGAAGACCAGGAATAATGTAAAATTAACGAAAAAACAATAATTTTAAAGTGTCCTCATTAAATGCAGTTTAGAGATGAGAACTGTATTTCAGGAAGAAGTGGCTATAAAAAGCTGGAGGTTTACAGATGGTTAACTTGATGGGAGGACACTAAAGTATAATTCCCACTTTGTCATTAATGTTTTGAAGAAGAATGAAGGGACTGAAGATGTAACCTTAAGTGAAACTTTTTTTTTGTTCTTAGTAATTGTATAAAACACTTCCTGAAGTAAATTACATGATGTGATGTTGCCTTTCTCATTCTCCCTCACTGATGGGTTACAGATCTGATCCTCAGATCCGACTTGGCCGCATCTTTCAGACTTCAGATCCTAGTCTTGAGCTCCTCCCTCTTCCCATAATGCAGCGCATCACCTCTAACTCCCAGATCTCATTTGCTGCCTAAGAAGGAAGACTGAAGATTCCTTGTTCTCGAGCTTTCAGGTGGCTTATTGTTTCCAATTTCTCTAAATTTCTAGGCTATCCTCCCTTTAGCTGGTTATATATGTATTTATATATGTTTATATATTTCTGTATCTTTTTTAATTGACTTTTCTTTAGTTTCAACTAGTTCATGTTGTTGCTCGTTTTCTAGCTCTGTTGCAGCCTTCAGTCTTGGGGCGTGCCTTTTCTGGTGTATTTTCCTTACTTGATGAAGTGTGAGAGTCTTTACGTTTCGTGATTTCTTTGGTCCATTCAACTCGGTCATTGGGGAGATTACTTATCTGACTGTTGTAGTGTCAGTGGATGTTCTTCATCTCACATTGCTGCAGTCCTAACACTTGGGTAGTCCGCTGTCCCAGTCGGCCCGAATACCAAAGTATAAGGCTGACGTCGGTCAAGGCGCATTAGTCTGACGTCAGGACGTCAGGGTACAAATGCGCATGACCGACGTCATATCCTCAGTCTTTTTTGCCGCATGGTCTGATGCAGAAGAAGTATTGCGAGTGCAGGTTGGCGTTCTGAAATTTTCTGAAGTCGGAGTTTCAGACCGAATCAAAGTTGGCTAAGTAACCCGTTGTGGAATATTTTGTTTTTTTCTTGCCTCAGTATTTAACCGGATGTCAGAAAAAGTGAATAACTGTATTTCTTGTGGGAAACAGATACCTCATAGGGATTACCATACCTTGTGTATACCTTGCTTAGGGCCTGAGCACGACGTTGTTGGATGTCGCTCTTGTGCTAGATTTAACAAACGCACTGTAAAGAGAAGATTAGACTGTGCCAGGTTAGTTTTGGGAAGCGTTGTAATTATAATATGCCGTCGGATGCTCCGACGCCCGCCTGCCTAAAAAGCGCAAGGACAAAGCAGCAAAGCCTAGGTTGGAAGCACCGCCTGTCCCGGACGCCGGTTCTTTAGAGGGCTCGGTGGAGCCGGAGGTTCTGCCAGAAGTTTCTTTGGAGTCTCAGGGAGAGACTTTACTGTTACAAGATGTGTCCTCTCAGGAGGTAGGCCAGGCTGAAGGGGCTTCTCAGGTAGCTGTTCTCCCCTCCCTTCCTAGGGTGGTTAGGCCCTCCCCTTCTGTTTCCAAGGCTTCTTCGAGAGGCAGGCCAGGTTTAACTTCAGTGGGTGTCTCTCCTAGTTCTTCAGGGTCTCTGCCTAAGAAACATATGCTTAAAATGGCAGAAGATTTGATTACTATGATTAGAGGTTCTATGCCCCCTCCTGATAAGAGGCCTAGGGTGGAACCTGAGCTTGAGAGTTTTGAGCAGTGTTCGAGGCTTCTGAGTCTTCGGCTGAAGACTTACAGGAGTATCCTCCTTATTCTGATTCTGATGTAGATGATTCTACTCCTTCGGCTTCTCCTCCTGAGGATTTTTCTTTTCAGAGACTCTTCATTCCATGAGGGAGCATTTTAAATGGGAAGGTCAAGATTTCTCTGATTCCAGGAAAAGGCTTAGGGAATTTTGTTTCTACCCCAGCATAGGCCTTTAGCTATACCTCCTGTTCTGGATGTGGTGGAAGATGTTTTTGCAGAGGCTTCCCTGAACCCTGATTCTTTGCCTCCTGCCCCAGTTAAACCGGATAGGTATTATAGGGTGCCTGAAGCTCATAAGTATCTTTTAAGAGTCCTAGGGCAGACCCAGAAACTGTTTCTCAGGGGCCTAAAGGTGTTAAGGCTTCTGTTGTTAAAAATCCTGTTCCTCCTGATAAAGAGGCAAGGGCTTTGGATAGATGGGGAAAGAAGGTGTGTACTTCTTCCACTTTAGCCATGAGGGCTTTGAATTGCCAGTTCCACATGTTAAAATACCAAAATTATCTCCTTTCACAATTGAAGTCTAAGGTGGATGCTCTGGCGGAAGGTATTGAGTGTAAAGAGTTGCAGGATTTAGTTCATGTTTCTGAACAGGTGGGTAAGCATTCTTTGCAATGTGGTTTTGATGCTGTACAGGCCTCTTCTAGGGTGGCTGCCACTGGTTCTGTTCTTCGCAGGCACGCCTGGCTGAGGGATCAGAATTTAGCTGAGCATGTTAAGACAAGGATTTTAGATGCTCCGTTACAATCTGATGTGTTGTTTGGTTCGCCTGTGGAAGCAGTTTTAAAGAAAATGGAGGACAAGGCTAAGTCTATGCAGACTGTTAAAGATTTTTTGCAGGTTCAGCCTCCGAAGTTTAGTAGAAATTGGCCTACTAAGGGGTGGACATATCCTTCTTATGATTCCCAGTCTAGGGGTAGGTCTAGACGTGGTAGGGGCAGAGCTCAAGGTTCTTTTAGGCCTAGAACAGGGAGTTCACCTGCTCAGACTTCTGGTGAGGGCAGGGGTCAGTCCTTTCGTAAACAGACCCAATGACCTGCCTTTTCAGCTGCCAGAGCCTTCTCGCCTGGCAGCACCTTTGGGAGGAAGGCTGGCACTTTTCAAAGAAAATTGGAGTTTAATTACCCAAGACAGATGGGTATTGGATATCATTCACCACGGTTACAGGTTTTATTTCCATACCTTGCCTCCTTTCAAAGGCATGCCAGACATTCCTCCTCTACAAAGAAAAGAGGCTCACAAGCAAATTTCTCTGTTACTCCAAATAGGGGCCATTCAGCCGGTTCCTGTGCCAGAAAGGGGCCTAGGATTTTATTCTCGCCTGTTCCTAGTACCAAAAAAGGGGAACACGTGGAGACCAATTTTGGATTTATCTATCCTCAACACTTATTTGGACATTCCCAAGTTCAAAATGTTGACGTTACAACAGCTTTTACCTCTGCTGGGAAAGGATCACTGGATGGTAACTTTAGATCTCAAGGAGGCTTACCTTCATGTGCCTATCAGACTAAGTTGCAGGAAGTATCTGCGTTTGAGCTGGGAATTCCCATTATCAGTTCTCTGCATTGCCCTTTGGCTTATCTACTGCGCCCAGAGTATTCACAAAAGTTCTGGCTCCAGTGATAGCTTACTTCAGGCTAAAAGGAATACAAATCTATCCTTACTTGGACGACTGCCTGATTCTGGCTCAAGAAAAGGAAGACCTTTTTCAGCATTTGGAATATGTGATAGCAGTGCTAAGATGCCTGGGGTATTCTGTGAACGAAATAAAGTCCAGTCTAGTACCCTCTCAAGACATGTGCTTTCTGGGTGTGAGACTGAATACAGCAACCCAGATGGCCTTTTTAACCCCAGACAAACAAAAGAATCTTTCCCTTTACTTCCATCAACTATCTCTTCAGTCCGGGCTGACTGCAAGGACAGTCCTTCAAGCCTTAGGGTTCATGGCATCTTGTATTCTGGTGCTTCCCAATGCCAAACTGCATATGAGGAAGCTGCAATGGTATCTCAAAATGTATGGACACAGCACTGCCAGGATTTGGACACTGTCATTCAAATAATACCTTGCATTCAAAAGGAATTTTTGTGGTGGGCTCAGGAATGTCACCTAAACAAGGGACTCTCTGTGACCCGGCCAGAGGCGAGTCAGATTCTAACGACAGATGCCTCAGGCATAGCTTGGGGAGCTCATCTGAATGGAAAGTGGATACAAGACAAGTGGCCTGCCAGACTACAGCATCTACATATCAACATGAAGGAGATGTTAGCAGTCCAGTTTGCATTAATGGCTTTCAAGGAGTTACTTCTTCCAGGGCAGGTGTTGATTCTAACAGACAACACAACTGTCATGTGGTACATCAACAAACAAGGGGGAACTCATTCTTATCCTCTATGCAGGCAAGCAATGATTTTGTGGGAGACTGCGCTCAGCTTGCAACTAAGTCTTCAAGCAAAGTTTCTGCCGAGCACAGAACTCCTTAGCAGATGTGTTAAGCAGGCAAATCATGGATCCCCACGAGTGGAAACTGGATCTTCATGTATTTCGAAATTGACAGTGTCATGGGGAACTCCAGACATAGATCTGTTCGCTTCTCCACTAAACCACCAGCTGCCAAAGTTTTGCACCGAAAAGGTTTCATCACACAGCTTGGAAAGTGGATGCTCTTTCTTTCAGTTGGAAAAATCTTCATGTGTATGCCTTTCCACCTCTGCCTCTCCTCCCAAAGGTACTCCTAAAGGTCAGACAAGACAAGCCAAGGATGATTTTAATAGCTCCAGACTGGCCTCGCAACACTGGTACCCATTACTGAGGAGTCTGGTAAGGAAGCCTCCATGGCCTTTACCTTTGATTCCACACCTATTGTCTCAGAGGGACGGTCATCTACTCAATGTCAAGCTTCACTCTCTTCATCTAACAGCCTGGCATATTCTGTTTTGAACCACAGCAGGTCTCAACTTCCTCAACAAGTTTTGAATGTGATTATGGAAGCCAGAAGACCTAGTACAAGGAAAGTGTACGCAGAAAAATGGAAGAGATTTTTATTTTGGAGTGCAGCAAAGGATTTGGAGGTTTCTGAGCCTAATTTGAGTGTGGCTCTTCAATATCTTACTGAGTTATTGGACAAAGGTTTGTCTTTCTCTTCCATTAAGATTCATGCTGCAGCAATTTCAGCTCACTATGATTGTGACCCACCATTGTTTTCTCATCCTTTGTTCAAGCAATTTCTTAGAGGGGCAAAGAATATAAGACTCCCACGTAGAGCTCCTACGCCTGCTTGGGACCTCAATTTTGTGTTGGAGAAACTTACTCTACAACCTTTTGAGCCTCGGCTACTGCTGAATTGAAATATTTGTCATGGAAGACTGCTTTTTTGTTGGCCATTACTTCTGCAAGAAGGGTTTCTGAATTGCAGGCCCTTATGGCGGTTGAGCCTTTTTTGATTTTCCATAAGGATAGGGTATCATTACGTACTAATCCTTCCTTTATGCCTAAGGTGGTCTCTAGTGTGGCTTTAAACCAAACTATTCATTTGCCTACTTTTTATGCAGATCCCCAAAATAAGGGGGAAAAGATTTTGCACACTTTAGATGTACACAGGCAGTTGCGTTATTATTTAAGCAGGACTAAGGATTTTAGGCAGTCTCAGCAGTTGTTTGTTTCTTTTGCTTTGAGTTCGCAGGGCAAGCCTGTGTCAAAACAAACTATTTCTAAGTGGATTGGGTTTTGCATTGCATTTTGTTATTCCCATCATGGCAAGGAGATTCCAGCTGGGATTAGACCTCATTCCACTAGGGCTACTGCCACTTCAACAGCATTTCTAAGGGGTGGCAACTAAGGATATTTTGGAGGCAGCTACTTGGAGTTCAGTGCATACTTTCTCTAAGCATTACCACCTTCCTCTCTACTCTAAATCTAGGGCTGGTTTTGCCACGGCTATTTTGCAGGGCATGTTGACAGCTCCTGCTTCTTTATGATTTGCCAGCCTCCCTTACCTCTGCTTTGGGATTCTACCCAAGTGTTAGGACTGCAGCAATGTGAGATGAAGAACATAGTACAGTTTTGTACCTACCATAAATGTAGATGTTCGAAGATCCACATTGCTGCAGTCCAATTTACCCTCCCTCCTTCCCCTCTGTGTTTAGGGGTGGTTGTGTGGGTGGGGTTGTACTTTTGTAAATTTGTATATATATTGTACATATATTTGGTACGGGAGTGTTTGGTGTTTTTTGGTTTTGGCCTTATCTTTTTAGGGTCTTCTGACATCTGGGGCAAGAAAAGACTGAGGATATGACGTCGGTCATGCGCATTTGTACCCTGACGTCCT
This sequence comes from Protopterus annectens, assembly GCF_019279795.1. Classification (NCBI taxonomy): domain Eukaryota; kingdom Metazoa; phylum Chordata; order Ceratodontiformes; family Protopteridae; genus Protopterus; species Protopterus annectens. The sequence continues at coordinate 731,136,441 of NC_056727.1, read as the reverse complement.
GACGTCAGACTAATGCGCCTTGACCGACGTCAGCCTTATACTTTGGTATTCGGGCCGACTGGGACAGCGGACTACCCAAGTGTTAGGACTGCAGCAATGTGGATCTTCGAACATCTACATTTATGGTAGGTACAAAACTGTACTTTTTACCTAGTCTACTTTTGAATGCCTGAGAGGGCATAATACTTAACAGGTACTGGGATTTTAGTTTGCATACATTGCCTTTTCAACAGGGGTTGAAAGAGTGGAAAATTGCTCTTAATGGAAGTAACCTCTCCCCTTTTTTAGGCCTTACAATCTGAACATCTGTAAATATTGCTTTTACTGACCATTATGAGCCATCTGGGTTTTTGTTCTAGTCTCCATACAGTTGATGGTTGCATTGCTAGGTCAACATTGGAGGTTTTCGCGTTCACAGTGGGTTAGTTTCTTTTGCATAACTCTGACTGCAGTCTGCAGAGTGATTCGGACAGCTTATTGTCTCTTCCAGGAAAAAAAAAAAAAAACAGAAGAATGTGCTTCCTTATGCATGGCCTTTGTTTCCTGTGGTACTTTCGCCTGTGCAAGTAGACTAGAATGACGTACAGTTGTTTCAGTATTCATGCCTTTCAGCAGATGCATGCTTGCCCAGATCCTGTTATTCTAGCAATCTTTCGCATTGAGGTGCTACTGTGTGGATATATACATATACATATATGTACTGTGTATACGTGTGTGTGTGTGTGTGTGTGTGTGTGTGTGTGTGTGTGTGTGTGTGTGTGTGTGTGTGTGTGTGTTTATATGTATATGTGTATATATATATATATGTGTGTGTGTGTGTGTGTGTGTGTGTGTGTGTATGTATGTTTATATAAATATATGTATATGTTTATATATGTATATATATATATATATAATATATAATATGGGTTCCCTACGGTAGACCGACAGCTCGGAAGATCGACAAAAACATCACCAACGCCAGAAGACTGACGGAGCAGATAACCGACAACTTGTAATCCCGACAGAGAAAACACTGACATGGGAAACGTGTGAGCGTGACTCGGTAAGTATGCGATAGTGAGGGATTTAGGGTTAGGGTGCGGGTAAGGTGAGTGTGCGATAATGAGGGACTTTTAGGGTGCAGGTAAGATAAGTGTGCGATAGTGAGGGATTTAGGGTTAGGGTGCGGGTAAGGTGTGTGTGCGATAGTGAGGGATTTAGGGTTAGGGTGCGTGTAAAGTAAGTGTGCGATAGTGAGGGACTTAGGGTTAGGGTGCGGGTAAGGTAAGTGTGCGATAGCGACGGACCTTAGTGTTAGGGTTTGGGTTAAGGTTAGTGTATAGATAGTTTTGTGTAAGGTGTAGTGTTGGTTTTTAAGTTGTTGGTGTGCTTGTGTTGTGTGTGTGTTGTGTGGAACAGCAAACTTTTTGTTTTGTTAACTTTCGAGATTGTGGTGTCGGTAATGTGGTTGTCGGTGTTGTGTGCTGTTGGTTTAGTGTATATATACACACACACACACACACACACACACACATGTATATATATATTAAATAATCTGAAGTAGTTGACTTCATTTGGTCTTCAACCTGTGGGTTACAGATCTTTATCGGATCTGACTCCCCTTACCCATAATGCTCCATGTTTCCTTCCTCCCCCAGATCTCATTTGCCCCTGAAAAGTAAGCATCGTGGTCTGAGCTCTGTGTGTTTTTTCTGCATAAGTGTGTCAATTTTGGGCCTATTTCTCTATCTTTAATCTTTCTGTTCTATCTGTACTTTCTAGCCCCCCTCTGCATTTCTTTTCCTTTTCTATAGCTTTTATGTGCGTGTGTGCGTGTGTGCGTGTGTGCGTGTGTGTGTGTGTGTGTGTGTGTGTGTGTGTGTGTGTGTGTGTGTGTGGTTTTGTGGGCCTGTCTTTGGGTGTATGGCTTATACCCCAAGCCAGGTTTTAGGAATTGCACAGTGTGTGCCCATAAGCTCTCCCCAGCCGATGGTCACACACTGTGCATGGTATGTCTGGGGGCTGCTCATCTGCTTACCCCATGTCCTGTCTGTGTGAGGTTATCCCGAAGGCTCTCAAGGACAGGAGGGATAAGCTTATTTTGAAGGGCCTACTTCCCTCCTCTAGGACTGTAGCCTTTACACCCCCAGCTTTTACATCGGGCTCAGCTTTTTCCCCTTCCCCGGTCACTGGGACTCAAACTCCCACCAAGAGGTCTGGGGAAGGAGAGAAGCAGAAAAAGATAGGCCTAAGAAGAGGTTGCCTGACTGCTCGGCTCCAGTAGGGCCTCTGCCGAAAACCAGGCCAGCAACCAAGCCAGGATCTCCCTGGCTCCACTCTCCCAGGTTTTCCCCTGAACCGGAGGCGACCCAGGTCCAGTCTTCCATTTGGACTTCCCCTCACCGGCACTCAAGAGTGGTGTCTGTAGCCTCCTCCTCCCGCTCCACCCAGAGCCTTAGTGAAGTGGAAATGGATGGGATGATGCGGAAGTTCATCCACACCCAAATCCAGATAGGAGTCTTGCCTGCTCCCTCTCCCTCAGGACTGGGGAGCTCGCAATCTTTCTTTACCCCAATTATTCCTTCTCCAATTTGGCCTTCGGTTTTGGAGCCTTTGGATCTAAGGACAATTGGGGTTGAGGGTTCGATGCCTATGGTACCTTGTTCCTCAACACTAGCCATTGCCTTGAGCATGTCTGATCCGACCAAGTCAGATCAGAGCTCTCAGAGCTGTAGTCTCGGGGTCAGATCTGAGAGGTTGCTCTCTGCTCTTAGTGTGTCAGAGCGCAGTCTTCCCCTCAGCATCTTGGCTCCTGGAGTCACGGCTCTGACTCCCCCATCTGGTCAGAAGGGGATGGCTCTTACTGGCACTTCTCAGGATGTCCATTCTCCTTTGGCCTTTGACGTGGTGGAGAAGGTTCTGTCGATGATGTCGAGACCCTTGACCATCTTGTCTTGACTCCTCTCCAACTCCCTCTGTTTTGGGTATGACCCCGACCATCCTGCCATCTGAGGGACAGCCTGCTGCCATTTTGCCTCAGGAAGCTCCCGCTTGGGAGCAATAGGACGTTGGTGAGTCCTCCTCAGAGATTCTCACTGAGGAGATCACTTGCAAATGGATGTGCAAAAGGAGCCACTTGGACTCCCCGACGGAGTCCCTTACTGAAGACACTGATTTGGAGGAAGGGGACGGTTCCCCCCGGTCACCCCCCCTGGATGTCTCCTTTGGAGACATCATGGAACTCCTCCACCAGATGGGAAGGTGGTCTGCCCAAAAACCTATTGTGGACGAATCGATGTTCCTCGAGGCATTCAGCAAAGGCCTACTTCCTGGGTGTCCCCTCCCGCAGGTCCCTTAGTGGACCTCATAATATCTCGAGCATGGAAGGAACCAGACATGGTGAAGCCCATCCCGGAGTGCCCTGATAAAGTCCTTAGCCCACCTTCGGACATGACATTCTGGAACAAAGGGTCCCCAGTTGAGGCTATGGTAGTGGCAGCTGCCACGAAGAAAAAGCTTGCCCAGGTGAGCACTACAGTCCATCCTCCGGAGCAAGAGTCAATGGAGATGGACCGATTTGGGAAGCAGGTGTACGCTTAAGCAACTTTTTCTGTAAGAGTGCTGAATTACATGGCACGTGATTCGGCTGTAGTGAGACTTAGTAAAGGAGATCGCTGACTCGACCCCTGAGACCATGTCGGCAGGGGACAAGAGGAGGTTTTCCACTCGAATGGCCACTCTAAAGTCAGTCCCTAACACATCCATGTATCTCCTCTCCCATGCCACTGAGAGAGCTGCTAGGGCATCACACCTGGCTCTGGCTTTGTCAGTTCGCGGAACCCTTTAAGGCATCATTCACTAATGCCCCGTACGATGGGTCTTCCCTGTTTGGGAAGTCGGTACGCGAGACCTTGGTCCAGAGTGAGAAGGACAGGAAGACACTGTCTGCCGTTGGGATCCGCTTCTCCTCCCTTCAAAGATCCTTTTCTAAGAATCAGTGAGGGATGAAGAAGATATGGTTCCGGAAGTATCGGGCATTTTTCCAAGCCACTCAGGACTCACCTTCACCTAGTGGCAGAGGGGTTATGATAGACTTCACCCCAGAAACAGAGCGGGGTCCGAGAAATTTTGGGTCTTGAGAACCATTCTGGGACAGACCTGCATAGCAGGCATGACGGGCTCCCTGACTGCTCATTTCTGGAAGCAGTCGGGGGGCTGGTTATCTTTACACCCAATGGCATAGGAGTCCATAACAACAGATCATTGGGTGTTGCAGATCATATCCAGAGGCTGTTCTATCCCATTCATCGAGCCACCCCTACCACTGAAACACCTCCTGGATGTCCCACCTGAGCAAAGGGAGGAAGCAGCATTAGAAATAGAACAGCTGCTAAGAAAACGAGTCATCCAACCTGTCCCCCTTGACCACTCTGGATCAGGCATTTATTTTTAGTGCCAAAGAAGATGGGGGACTTAAGACCCATTTTGGATCTATCCACCTTGAACCTGTCAGTAGCCAAGGCAAAATTCTATATCGTCACACTTCAATCCATACTTCCCTAGCTGCAGGCAAACGACTGGATGTTCTCAGTCAACCTCTAGGATGCATACTATCATATGAAGATGGAAAGACGCTCTTAGAGGTTCCTCCACTTTTGGCTAGGAGCCAATCATTATCAGTTCAGAACCGTTCCCTTTGGTCTCACCACAGCCCCCAGGGTGTTCACCAAAGTGATGGCAGTAGTAATGGCTCACCTGATGCTTCGGAGTATCCAAGTCTTCCCTTACCTGGATGATTTTCTCTTCACTGCCCCTTCCAAGCATCAACTTTGTAAAGCCAGGGATTATTTCCTATCATTAGCACAGAGGCTGGGCATTACCATCAATCTCAATAAGTCATCGCTGGCCCCTTTTCAGATCTTAGACTTCAGTGGGCTCGGTTAGACACTATCCAGACAAAAGTTTTCCTTACCCCAGACAAGATTCACAGCCTTGAATATACACGATGTTCTTCGTGTTTCACTGTTGCAGTCATAACATTTGGGTTATCCCTGCCAGGGTAGCCCTTGGCCGGCCCGAATACCAGAGGCTTAGTGTTTCTGCGTCAGTTGCTGTCGCTTCAGGACTGACGTCAGGTCATCAGTTGTATAAAGTAAGGCAGACGACGCCATTTAATCAGTCTTTCTTGCCGTGGAGCCAGAAACTGTTTGCACGAGTGCCGGTCGGCTGCTACCCGAGTTTCATGTACCGAATTGAAGCTGAAGTCTTTTAAATCTAAGTACCCCATTGGGGATCCTTTCTTCTTGTACTAACCGATGTCAGAAAAAGTTAATAATTGTCTCGCCTGTGGAAAGCAAGTACCACACTGAGATTTTCATTCTTACTGTGTCACTTGTTTAGGCCCAGACCATGACGTCCCCTGTTGTCACGTCTGTGCTTTGTTCATCGCCAGAACTATCCATCATCGGGCCCTTATTGTAGCCAGATATTTTTGCTTACAGTCCTCAAATTCTGATATGACTTCGGTAAGCCATCCGACAGCAGATCTTCTGAAAAAACGTAAAGATAAAGACAGAGACAGACCGCACAGGTCCAAACCTACCGACGATGCTTCTGTTAAGCTAGTCGTCAGTTCTCCAGTCTTCAGTGAGGCATTTTCGTCTGTGGATTCGCAGGCTGCTACCGAGACCCTTTCAGAGTTCAGTATGCCGCAAAACTCTTCTTCGACTAAGGATCCTGCATTCTTCTCTACTTTGGATGGATTTGGAGCTGCTGAGCTGGCACCGGCTTCCAAGGAAGTCCTTCTCACTACCGATTCTCGACACAAACCGATGTCTCCTTTCGCGACTACCGTTCTTTCAAAAACTACAGATTTTCTTAGGCCCAGGGTATGAACTGCACCCAAGAAACCAACCCACTCTCAGGCACCTGCTTCCTTGCCTTAGTCTCAAATGCTTAAAATGGCAGAAGACCTTATCATGCTGATCAGGGGAAACCAAGCTACCCCCTTCAAAAGGAAAATGTTTTGTCCCCTGTACTTTTATCTGAGCAAGAGACAGATGACTCTGATGCATCTGAATATGAAGACGTTCAACCCCTCTCTACTTATGAGGATTCTGATGCAGAGGATTCCATTCCTTCAGCCTCTCCCACAGAGGATTTTTCCTTTGGGGAAACCCTTCATACCTTACAGGAGCATTTCCAATGGGAGAGTCAAGACTACCCTGAGTCTAAAAAGAGACTCAGGGAATTCTTAGATCTTCTACAGCACAGACCTTTGGCCATCCCCCCAGTCATGGATGTTGTGGGGGATGTTTTCCTGGAATCCAGCTCGACTCCTGGCACCCTCCCTCCTGCACCCAGAAAACCAGGCAGGTAATATAGAGTCCATGACACACACAAATATCTTTTTAAAAATCCTACTGCTGACCCTAAGGTCATTTCTCAAGGGCCTAAAGGGATTAAAGCAACCTCTGCTAAGAATCCTACCCCCTCAGGTAGGGATTCCCAAGCACTGGACAGATGGGGTAAAAAAGTATACACCTCAGCTACTCTTGCTATCAGGGCACTAAATTGTCAGTTCCATATGCTAAAACTTCAGCAACATACCCTGGAACTCCTCAAGCAAAAAATGTCTTTCTTTCCTGTTTGTGCAGAATCTAAAGAGTTACAAGAGTTAATGCATTCTGCAAGTTAAGTAACTAAACACACCTTGCACTGTGGTTTTGATGCCCTAGAAGCTCCTTGCAGGGCAGCAGTCACTGGATCTGTCATTAGAAGGCATGCATGGCTTAAGGAACAGCCCCTGCCAGACAATGTCAAATCTAAATTGTTAGATGCCCCCTTGCACAAAGACAACTTATTTGGCAGTAAGGCAGAAGAGGTCTTAAAAAAGATGGAAGAAAAAGCAAAATCTATGCAGACAGTTAAGGATTCCGTACAGGTCCAGCCACCCAGGTTCAGCAGGCACTGTCCCACCAAACACTGGTCCTTTCCTGTTCCCACTAAGCCAGTCCAGCCCAGCCCAGGCCCCGGGGAACCAGACCCCCAGAGAGCAGTCACAGGGAATGCAGAGATCTAAGCAGTGGACTACCTCCACTTCAAAACCAGGGAGTTCTAAGCCACCGCCTTATCGTAAGAACTCACAATGACTCACTTCCCCCACCCCTCCCTCTGCCCACCTTCACTTACCCCTAGGAGGAAAACTCTCCTTTCATGCAAGCACCTAGGCCACCATTACCAACGAGCACTGGGTTCTCAACATAGTGTCTCAGGGATACAAGTTTTCCTTCCACACCCCAAAAGTGTTCCCAGATCTACCTCCAAACCAGTGGACAGAGGCTCAAAAGCAAATCCTTTCCCTGCTTTCTATGAGGGCAGTAGAGCATGTTCCTGCAGAACAGATAGGCCAAGGTTTCTACTCCAGACTTCTGGTGCCCAGAAAAGAGGGCAGCTGGCATCCCATCCTTGATCTATCCATTCTAAACACCTTCCTGGTGATCCCAAAATTCAAAATGCTCACTCTCTAGAAGCTGCTACCCATGCTCTCCAAGGACGCTTGGCTAGCCACCCTAGATCTAAAAGAGGCCTACTTCCACATTTCTATCAGGGAATCATGCAGGAAGTATCTCCGTTTCAGGGCAGGATCTCAACACTTTCAGTTCTCTGCACTTCCCTTTGGCTTATCTACTGCTCCCAGAATTTTTACAAAATGTCTAGCTCCGGCCATTGACTTTTGCAGACAAAGGAATATCCAGATTTACATGTACTTAGATGACTGCCTTATTCAGGCAGACAGCCAGAAAAAGGTGCTCAAGCACCTGGCCTTTGTAAAGACCCTACTAACCTCCCTAGGGTACACAATCAACGAAAAAAATCCAAACGGGTGCCCATCCAAAGGATTATCTTCCTGGGAGCAAGCCTGGACACAGCATCCCAGATGGCATTCCTTACACCAGAAAAACAAATTTTCCTGACAGCCTACGTCTCTCAGCTAGCCACCAGACCCCAGTTAGAAGATCCTGCAAGCTCTGGGGTTCATGGCATCCTGCATACTACTCATTCCATATGCGAGACTGCATATGAGGAAACTTTAGTAGTACCTAAAAAGCCTTTAATGTCAACACTCTCAAGACCTGGAGACTCTTATACCTATGATTCTTTGCCTCAGAAAAGATTTTCTTTGGTGGGCAACAGCATGCTCCCACAACAAGGGACTACCTTTCTCTCCGCTCCCCGCCGCCCAGACCCTCACCACAGATGCATCCGACAATGCTTGGGGTGCACACCTGGACGTCAGGTGCATACAGAGCCAATGGAGCCCGCAGCAAATCCCTCTGCACATCAACCAAAAAGAGATGATGGCTGTCCAGCACGCCTTGATAGCTTTCAAGCCCCTTCTCGCCCCAGGGGCTCTCCTGATCAAAACAGACTACACCACTCTGATTGTGGTATATCAACAAGCAGGGAGGGACTCACTCCTACCGTCTATGCAGGCTGGCCATGACCCTTTGGCACACAGCCTTACCATGCAACTGCATCTGTTAGCACAATTCCTGCGTGGTTCTCTCAACTCTCTGGCAGACCAATTAAGCAGAAATCTTCTGGATGCACACGAGTGGCAGCTCAACAGAAGAACCTTCACCCTAATAACTCAGAAATGGGGCACCCCGAAGGTCGACCTCTTTGCCTCTCACACCAACCGGCAGCTCAGCAAGTTCTGCACCAGGGAGCATCTCTGCATGGCTTGGAAAGTGGATGCTCTATCCTTCCCCTGGGTCAGTCTATTGGTCTATGCCTTTCCTCCATTACCTCTCATCCCCAGAGTACTGCTCAAAATAAAGGAGGAAAAAACAAGGATAATTCTTATAGCTCCAGACTGGCCTCGCCAGCACTGGTACCCCTTGGTACGCAGACTGTCCCCACTGCCACCTTGGCATCTTCTTCAGATTCCAAACCTCCTGACCTATAGGGAAGGGAAATTCATGCATCCCCAATTGCAGACACTCAATTTGGCAGCTTGGCTTATTCCCTAACCCTGGATCAATCTGCCACCCTCAGTAAACAGGTTCTAGATGTTATACATGAGACCAGATGCCCTAGCACTAGAAAGTCTTATGCTGAGAAATGGAAAAGGTTCTGCACCTGGATCCAGGCTAAGGGAGCCAATACAGCAGAGCCCTCCCTCCCTCTCATCCTGGATTACTTAGTTGACCTACTACACAGTGGCCTCTCTTTCTCCTCTATAAAAATTCATGTCTCCACTATCTCTGCTCATTTCCCCACTGAGCAGCCTCTTTTCTTACACCCTTTGATCAAACAGTTCCTAAAAGGGGCTAGCAACTTGAGGTCACCCATAAGAGCACCAACTCCAGCTTGGTACCTTAACTTTGTGTTGGAAAAGCTCACCCTGCCCCCTTTCGAACCAGCTTCTTCTGCAGAGCTAAAATTTCTCTCCTGGAAGACTGCTTTCCTTCTGGCCATCACTTCTGCCAGAAGAGTCTCCGAGCTGCAAGCGCTCATGGCTGTGGAACCCTTCATCATCTTCCATGCTGATATGGTATCCCTCAGAACTAACCCATCTTTCATGCTCAAGGTGGTGTCCAGTCTGGCTCTCAACCAATCCCTTCATTTGCCCACCTTTTTTCCTAATCCCCAGAACAAGGGGGAAAGGATCCTTCACTCTCTAGATGTGCACAGACAGTTCAGATTCTGTCTAGACCGGACTAAATCCTTCAGAAAGTCTGATCAATTGCTGGTTAGCTTTGCTACAGGGGGAGAAGGCAAAGCCATCTCCAAACAAACCATTTCCAAATAGATAGCACACTGCATCCATTTCTGCTGCAAACAACATGGAAAGCCTCCCCCCAAGGGAGTCAAGACTCACTCCACCAGAGCAGCCTCCACCTCTGCAGCTTTCCTCAGAGGAGTCCCCACCAGGGACATCCTGGAGGCTGCCTCCTGGACATCTTTTCACACTTTTACCAAACATTACCTCCTGCCTCTCTTCTCCAAATCCAGGACAGGGTTTGCCTCTGCAGTCTTGCAGGGCATCCTAGCCAGCCCCTAGTTTCCTTGACTGCCTCCACCCATTTCCTCAGCTTTGGGAATCAACCCAAATGTGATGACTGCAACAGTGAAACACTAAGAACATAGTGCACTTACCATAAATGTAAATGTAGATGTTCGAGTGTAGTCACTGTTGCAGCCCTGGTTTCCCTCCCCCATCCCCCTTTTTTCTCTTTCCTTACAAGGGACATATTGGTATTTACTTTCTACTGGTGGGATTCTTCCACCAGAGCCTGGCTCCTACTTGGGGGCTCCTAACAGGTTAGGGCAAGAAAAGCGGATGTAATGGCATCTGCTGCCTTACTTTATACTACTGACGACCTGACATCAGTCCTGAAGCGACAGCAGCCGACGCAGAAATACTAAGTCTCTGGTATTTGGGCCAGCCAAGGGCTACCCTGGCAGGGATAACCAATATGTGATGACTGCAACAATGAATGCTCTTGAACATCTACATTTATGGTAAGTGTACACAACTGTACTTTCTTTACATTCTTCAAGCCCAATCTCCAATAGCAGAAGTGGTACTGAGGACATTGCGGTTTATGGTGGCCGTGATCAGCCTGCTGCCTTTAGCGCACCTTCACATGTGGATTCTTCAGTGGACATTTGCTGTTCAGTGGTCCTTTTTAGATCTGCCATTGTCTTATCCTGTTCAAATCTCCCGAGTGTGCAGGGACCCTCTGCGGTGGTGAAGTCATTCCCCGGACCTAGTCAGGGGATGTCCTTTTCTCCCTTCATTTCCCAAGAACACGGTGACCACAGATGCCTCCAGCTAGGGTGGGGGGGCACTACTCGGGAAGGACAGTTCAAGGCACATGGTCTCCTTCCGAGACCGGTTTGCGTATCAACATCCTGGAGATGAAGGCAGTGCTTCTTGCGTTGCAGGCTCTTCATGCCCATCTTCCTCTAGGGACGGTTGCTATCCAGACAGACAGCATGTCGGTGGTCTGGTACATCAACAAAAAGGGAGGAACCAGATCTTACCCCCTTTGTCGCGAAGCCATGAGAGTGTGGGAATGGGCAATCTCCACTGGCCATTTTCTGGTGGCAATGCACATCCTGCGACAGTCCAACATTCTAGCAGATAGGTTCAGCAGATCTATCCTGATGCCGTACGAGTGGTCTCTGAATCCTTCAGTGGCAGAGCAGATCTTTCACAAGTGTAGTCGGCCTTGCTGCGATCTTTTCGCATCTCCTTCAACGTGAAATGCAGTAAGTTCTTTGCTCTGAACCTCTCTCTGGGGGAAGCCTCCAGAGATGCTCTGATTCATGCTTGGCCTCCTAGTCTTTATGCTTATCCTCCTCTGCCCTTGATATCAAAATTTCTTCAGAAGGCTCTAGGTGGGGGAATTTTGTGATAGTCATTGCCCCATTCTGGCCTCGCCAAGTCTGGTTTCCCTCGGTGTGGTCTCATCTAGTAGTTCCACCATGGACATTGGATCCAGTTCCGTATCTCATTTCTCATCCCTCGGGGAATTCCTCATCCAGACCTGGACAGTCTAAAGCTCACAGCTTGGCTGCTCCAGTTCCCATACTTCTCGTACTTAACAACTCAAAGTTATATATACCATCAAGGAAATTCCTTTTCAAATTGAGTTGTTATTCCAACTGTACAACTAAAGGGGTAGTCTATTTAGGGATATGTACAGTTTGTACCAGTTTCTATGTTGGAAAGACAGAGAGACCCCTCAGAAAATGTATTTATGAACATCTTTATGACATCTCTAAACAAAAAGAAACTAATGCCTTTTACAAACATGCGATTACCTGTCCTAATATGAATTTGAAGTTCATTGTGCTGGAACAGGTATTGCCTGACGCTAGAGGGGGTGATTGGGAGACCACACTCTAATATCGAGAACTTTTGTGGCAGTTAAGGCTGGACGCAGGTAAACCACCAGGGCTTAATGATAGTATAAATATTAGCAGCGTCCTGAAGTTAAGGACGGCTCACTTATAACCCTTTACTTGCCCCGGTCTTAACTTGTTTGGAATACACATGGTGGGCTTACTGTTTACTTTTGTGCATTTTCATCTGCATCTGTTTTTAATCAACTGCACTCTTAATTTTATTAATTTTATTTATTTAAAATTTATATACACATCTATATGTTTCTAATCAAGTGATGGTATGAGTAACACACACACTTCCAGATTGGTATCATTTTTCAACAACCAACATGGTAGGTTTATTTTCAGATATGTTATGAGGTCGTCATAACTGATGACAGAAAGGGAATGTTTTAAGTATTTTTATGAACTTTTAGCTATATTTTGAATGTTGTTGATTATACGTGTTTTTAACCAAGAATGTGGTTTACATCTATTGACACATATTCATAGATACATATTTATATTTTGTATCCGCAACATATATATTCATATTTAATTTATACAGGAAGTAATATTTAAGTTTTACCCATTGTTGTTTGATTCATGGAATTATTTATTTAATCATTCAATGATTTAATCAGTTACGCATATCATGTGACACAGGTTTTGGTATATATTACTTGGAAACTTCACATTCTTAATGAACTTGAAAAAGCTCGGTATTGAACTGAGAGAAAGCGCTTGTTTGTACGTGTTGTGGTTTCCCAATAAAGGATTCAACTGACTGCTTTGGTTGGCGTTTTGTCCCTGGGTCGTGCAGTTTATGCTCCAGTTCCCATGATTATTAAGACTCCTGGTTTATCTTCTCCCATTAAAAGCATGTTGGTGGCGGCTCACAAGTCTTCCACCAGGAGGGTATACCATAGCAAGTGGAGACGTTTTTCACTATGGGCCTAGCAACATGCATTAGATCCCTTTACTGCTTCAGTGTCTGTGGTATTGGAATATTTGGCACAAATTTTTCAGCAAGGTGCCAGTTTCTCCTTTGTCAAAATCCAACTAGCTGCCATTTCTAATTTTCATGTGGGGGAAAATGATTTTGTTGGCCTCTTCTAAACTTTGCAAGGCCTTCCTTAAGGCTACCTTTCTTTTGAGACCCCCGGTGAAGGACCCTATGCCTCCGTGGGACTTTACATTAGTGCTTCAGGCTTTAGTCTCACCCCCCTTTGAACCTGCAGCTTCAGTAGCTTTGCAGTATCTCTCTTGGTAGACTGCTTTTTTAGTTGCCATTAACTCTGCTAGGAGAGCGTCAGAACCTCAAGCACTATCTATCACGGTTCCTTATATGATTTTTCATAAAGATAGGGTATCTTTACGTACTAACCCATCCTTTCTCCCCAGATAGCATCAGAAACCAATATTAATCAGATGATCAATTTTCCAAATTTTCAAAATAAAGGAGAATACAAATTACATTTGCTGGATGTGCATAGATCATTATGGTTCTATTTGCACAGGACAAAAGCTTTTCATAAGTCTGACCAACTTTTTGTTTCTTACTCAAAACCCTTTTTAGGGAAACCAAGTTATGATTGCCCGCTGGCTTTCCCAATGTATTATTTGGGCATACTCTGTCAGGGGAATTTCCCTGCCAGGTCAGGTAAAAGCTCATTCTACCAGATCTATGGCTACTTCAGCGGCTTTTTGGTCCAGGGTGTCAGATGATATTTGTTGTGCAGCTACTTGGTCTTCATCTCATACCTTCATTTCACATTATAAATTGAACATCCATTTCCAGGAACAGGGCATCTTTTGGCTCCGCCATGCTCCAGAATATCCTTCCATGATGGCCTCCCAGGTGTATAGTAGCTAAGGACTCTGTCCCACAGGTTGAAGACCAAATGAAGTCAACTACTTCAGATAAAGAAGTTATGTAATCACCATATAATTCCATCTGAGTAGTTGTACTTCATTTGTATTCAACCATTCCCCCCTTCTTTCCCCAACCTTGTCAGTATTGAGCTGGCATTATATGGTAGGTGGACACCTCAGGGATGTTCTTTGCCATGCTTTGACTCAGGAAATTTGGGTTGCCAGTAGTGGTAAGATCTTGTTGGATTGGGTACGTCTTATGTTTTGACCAGCAAACTCAATCTGAGGGGAGGTAGGAGATGGGGCATTATGGGTAAGGGGAGGAGCTTGGATCAGATGCTAGTTATGAGGCTGAGTCAGATTCGATACGGACCTATAACCTACAGGTTGAAGACAAAGTACAGCTACTCAGATGGAACATTATGGTGAGTACATAACTTCTTTTTTCAGCTTACAGGACAGTGCAAGTAGGCAAAAGGACCAGACTTATCTTGCACCTTGTTTTGTTCTTCTGTCGGTGGTGCTGGGTTTAGATACTTGGTTCTGTACTTTTGGACCCTTTGTTTCTTACTGTTCTTTTAGGGCTGAATTCCCCCCCCCCCAGACTAACAGCTAATGACTGCAAGTGTCTTGGACCCAGTCCTTTAGATCCAGTCACTAGAGCCTCCTTTGGATCCCATGCCTTCTTGCATCCTGCAGGTGTTTCCCCCGTTTAAAATCGGATCCTAGGTTTCTGCATCCAACTGACTGAGGCTTTGCATGGATCAGCTTCCTGGGATCATACTAGCATACATAGTCCTTCAGATCCGGGTTCCTCCCCACCGTGGAACCCGATTGATCTTCTCTGTTTCTCTTTTCCTTTCCTCTGATCCTAGGACTAGGAAACCCACCATAGAGAAACACCCAATAATGCAACAATTTGGCAGTAATTTGCAAGAAAACTTCACACTATGATAAATGCAGCAAAATTATGAGGCAGGAGTTTGGACATTCTGTGAAAATCTATACGTTGAGAAGTGTTATCCTGTGTCTCTCTTACAGGGAAAGTGTTTCAGATATTCAAGCCTGGGAAGTGTTGCTGGTTTCTTGGGGCTCAACCCCCTTACCTTAAGAACAGACTAGCTCTTGCTAGGATCTCAGATCCCATGCCCAGATCTCAGTTTTCCTAGAACCTCCATCAGATCCAGAGTTCCCCCCTCAGAACTCATAGGTTGGCTGTAATCAAGCACTGCATGTTGTGTGGAACCGGCATACAGGACTTCGGATCATAGCCTCAGATCCAAAGATCCTTGGATCCAAGTCCCTTGGAACCAACAGTTTGGATGTAACCAACCACTGCAGATTACTTGGATCCAAAATTTGGGCCTCTAGATCCTAGCTCTCGGATCCAAAGACCCTTGGACCTCCTTCCATTCCACAGTGCCCTATGGATCTGACAGGTTGAATGTAATCAAGCACTTCAGATTATCTGAGGGTCCTTCAGATCCAGGACAAATGGATCCAATTAGCTGCAGTTTTTCTGGAGATCCCTAGACTTAGGATCTGATGGACTCTTGGATCCTTTGCTTAAGGTCTGACAGATAACTATTTGCTGGTAGGTGTAGTTTCTTTAGATTTGTACAATTCCTTGGATTCTACAATCTCACCGCCAATTCTAGCAACTGTGTAGATTGCAGTAGCTATATTAATAATGGTCTATATTCTTGAATCCTAAACCTGGGATCTGACAGGAAAGTGTTATATGCTTCTCTGATCCAGACCTCTTTCAGATCTGAGTTGTTGGACCAGGGCAGTTTCTAACAAAGTTTCTTTGGATCTTAGACTCCTATGGGCTACTGTCATATTTCTTGAATCCAGACTCTCAGAATTGAGAGGCTGAGCCAGTGCCTTTCTTAGCATCCAAAAATTTCATCCAACCCGTCCTCATTGTTTGCTTTTTTTTTTTCTTCTGGCATGGAGTTTTGGGCAGTTCCACTCTATCTTGATTTGCTCATGTGCGCAACCAGTATGGTTTCTTAGCAGGTTAGGATTACAAACCTAACCTCCCTTCACTAGATTCATGACTACAACATTTCTTTTTTTCCTATTTGATGACAAGGTCTGTTGGAAAGTGAGATGGTGCACTGGCTTCTTACAGTCAGGCATGCTTGGGCTTTTCACTTATTTCTGACTGCCTGAATGTGCCACTAGCAAGTTAGTGTCAAAAAGTGCATAACTATTGCCGGTGGATAGCCCGTGAGGGCATGGCAGCTTTTTGCAGAGGTATATACAGTACACACACACAATCACAGACACACACACACTAGCCTGGAGTGAGATTAGAACCTCTCCCTAGCTAATCTTACTCACTATCGATCACAGTACTTTATGCACATGCCACAGGTTGAGTCTGTTTTATATATGATTGCAGGCACAGTACTTATGCATTACACAAACTAGGCTTGTGTTGAACATCATGTGTGGTCTGCAGAATGATAGCGCTTTGTACTGTTATCTGCATCTAGTATCCTAGCAATGGGATAACTGTTATTATCCTAGCTATGTGTGTACATTTGCTAGTATGGCCATATGTGGCTGCTTGCAGTTAGACAGGCAAACCTGTGGGCAGGAACACTGTGTCCTGTCCATGCGTGCATTGACAACATTATTCATTACACCACCTGCTCACCTCTGTCAGTCTACATGGTGACATCCAGCAGGCACAGTGGTCTGTAGGTAATTGGATTATGTACTGTTGTGCCCTTAGTTTGAATCCTTTGAGCAACAGTATGGATGTGTGATAGTGCAGATTTACTTTCCATTATTAGGGTATGTAGGACAATACAGACATCCACACAAATATTTATGTAATTAACAGGGATGAATATATAAATGTAGTTATGTGTGTGTATGATATGTAGATAAATGGTCAGAGTCAATGTATCAATGTGATATATATAGCTATATATATATATATATATATATAGGTATATATTTATTTAACACTACATAGTGATAGATATACTTTGTATGTGAGAAAGAGATAGCGACAGACAGATATGTATATGTCTGTATGTATAAACATATCTATGCATAACAGGTCAGTCTTATGATGGAGCAACAGAATTGTGCTCATTCTAAGTAAGTGTTTGGGCATGCCCAGTGTGACTGTCAGTACTTATAAAGTGATTCCAGGCCACACCTACCTGTACTCCAGTTTGGGATTTTGTGTGCTACAGACTATACCTCTCAGCTGTCCAGAGTTTTGACTCATAGTGTTGGTCTGTTCCTCATAATATTTGTGGTTTTCTGGCAAATCACTTGGATGAACTTAGGACTGAAGTCACTAATGAAGTGACATACATGTGAGTGTCTGACTTCAAATCCTTCAGAAAAATGTCTGTTGAAACCACCCCTGTTATTTTAGCAACTGTTTACATTTATGAGAATAGTATTTAACATATGCCCCTGTTTGTGGGCCTTTGTCCCCCATTTTGTTGGACTTTGAACATAGTTCTTGCACTAAGAGGTGGAGAGGTATGTTCCAGACATTGACATCTGTCCCTGTTTCTGCAGTAGTGTACGTCACTCAAAATGCCCACTGCATTCCCCAGCTGTCTACTGTACTTAATATGTGACTGAGGTTCATAATGTTACACCAAACACAGACTGACAGTCTGTGAAAACACCAACATAGTAATACCTCACATGCAAAAGATGTACCTACTTCCAGATTAGAAGCATCAACACCATCACCAGTGCTACATTCCCTAATCCACTGAGCCACACCACACAGGCTGCCAGACACAGTGGAGTCATTCATCACACAATCAACAGCATAAATATGTACATTGTTATTCCTCTATTATGTGTGAAATACAATGTGTGACTGAGTTCTGTGTTACAGCCCTGAGATTGCCTGGTCTGCTGATATACCATTGCTGACTTACTGTTAAAGCAGTTATATGGGAACACTGCAGTGTTGGGTGTGGGAGAACAACAGCACATGATCTACTGGGATAGACAGTAGTCCAAATATCATGGGACCCCACTGTTTAACATCTCCCTTGACTGATAAAGTGCATATTCCAACCATGACGCCTGGTGATTATTAGGGAACACATACTATTGGACTGAGTACCTGTAGTCCCATGTGGATGTTACTTCTGTTCACATAGCCCGCTATATTTCTTGCATAAATGCAGCAGATCCATACATACAATACCATATTATAGTAATCCTTACAAGTAGTGTGTAGGTTAGAGCCTTACCTTGTGAATGCAACAGTTGACAGGACTGTAGCTCAGGGCTGACTCTGTGTGATACAAGCAGTACACAGCCAATACATGGATAGGTACAGGTTGTGTTTGTTGTCTGGTATCAACAATTTTACTGTATGTATGGAATTTTACTATATGTATGTATGTGAGTAGGAGTAAAGTGTCAGTCTCTAGGGCCCTAGGTTGTCAGTGAACGTGCTATACGTTGTCTCTTAGCCAAAGCCATGGCGTATTGGGCACACCTACATCTGCCTACAGGATCATCATCAGGGGTTCCTCCTCCAAGTCTTCCTGTGACTGTGGCTGTGGTGACGTAAGCACTGGTTGGGGGATGTGTATCCCTTCCTTTTGCTGATCCTGCTGCAGCTGTTTCTGCAGGATCATATTGTGTAGCATGGCACATACTGTGAACATATGGGCACATGTGACTGGAGAGTACTGCAGGGCTCCACCAGATATATTGAGGCACCAAAACTGTAACTTCAGAAGCCCAAACACATGCTCTATGATGTTTCTAGTTTGTGCGTGTGTCTCATTATGGCTTTCTTCAGTGGGTGTATATGCATTTCTGATGGGTGTCATCATCCACAGTTCCAGTGCGTAGCCAGCATCCCCCAGTAAGTGGTCATGCAGGATGTCCCCCTTAGCAAACATCTGGTACAGCTGTGATGCATGCCAGATATGGGAGTCGTGATAACTGTCAGGGCTGCCAGCACACACATTCATGATAATCCCCTGGGCATTGCAGACGACCTGGCAGTTGATGGAGTAGTAGTCCTTGCAGTTGATGTAGATTCTATCCACCTCACCAGGTGGTGACTTGATGTGTACATGAGTGCAACCTATGGCACCCAGTACCTCAGGGTAGTGTGCTACATGGTAGAAGTGTTGCATATTGGTGGTCCTCGCCTCAGGGGTGAGGGGAAAAGAAATGTGCTCACTGGCAAGTGGTAGCATGGCATCCAGGAACTGGTGGAGTACACTGAAGCAGATGTCTGTGAGACCCTTATCATGTTCCCAGTTGGTCTTTGTAAAGTACCTGTAGCTATTATCCTAAGGGCTACACATAATTTTGTTTCCACTGGGATGGGTTCCCCTCTGTTGGCTCTGGGTCTGAGTTGAGGACGGCAGAGCTCAGTGAGGTCTTGTAGTATGTCCCTGTCCACCCTATAGTGCTCTACAATCTCCAGCTCATGTAGCTCCTGGAAGGTTACCCTGGGTCTGAATACTCTTCTCCTTCTCAGCCTAGGCCTATAGTCAGCAGCAGCAGCAGTGACCTCAGCATGTAGCACATACATATGTAGCAGACCTGCAGCAGCTTCTAGCATTTTCTCAGTTAAAATTCCCAAGTCTGTACTCCAGTGGGACAGAGTGTGGGGGAAAATCATATTGCAGTGTGTATGCATACTTTATAGTGCTCTGCTGTAGTGCGGACTGTTTGACTGGCTACCTCTTATGCATTCCACCTGCCTAGTATATCATTAACATTATTTAATGGCTCTTGTTTAAGTTAAACAGGGGTCAGAACTAATTAATATGTCACTGGCTTTTAGACACACTCAGCACTGTGGCTCAGCAAGCAAACACACCTCCCGTAGGTAAACAAGGCTTAGCAGTCAGTGTATACACCCCCCAGACCTCCACGCTTAGCATGGTGGCGCGCCACACAAGCATATGGAAACACTCTCCCCTTAGCTAAACAAAGCTTAGAAGCAAGTGCACACACACCCCTGCAAGGATACGCTCAGCACAGTGCACCATGCAAACAGGCTGAAATAGGCTTAGAAGTCATTGGACACACTCTCCCCTGATGTCGGCTATCTCCTCTGTAAACATCAACATGGTTCCCTGCCTACACAAAGGGGATATGCAGACATGATTACCCCTTTGTGCTGTTCAGTAACTCCACCTCATTTGCATAGGGATCAGTGCTCACAGCCTAGAAACTACACACTTCAAAGCCCTACCATGTTAGCAACACCATCAGTGCACCATTGCAGATACTTCACATAGGGTCCTATAATACATCTCTGTCACATAATATTAATTTTGTTTTTTTCATTTTTTTTTTAATAATTTTTATAAAGCATGTTTGCATACTGCATCGTGTTGCTCAAACATGCTCGGATTATTAAAAATGAATAAATTCAATTTAACTTCTTTCCTTTAATTTGTCAGACACACAGAGGATAGTTTCGCTCAT
The DNA here is from genome assembly GCF_019279795.1 of Protopterus annectens. Classification (NCBI taxonomy): domain Eukaryota; kingdom Metazoa; phylum Chordata; order Ceratodontiformes; family Protopteridae; genus Protopterus; species Protopterus annectens. The sequence goes on along the minus strand of NC_056727.1, from coordinate 731,116,221 downwards.
ATCTGTACGTGGTATGCCATTTCTGTCTGTCTACATTTTTGCAGCCCCTTTTGTCTGTCTGTATTCCTGTTCATGGAATTTTTCCATGTACACTGACATGGGGTCTGCAGAGCTGCCTATCTGTTTGCTGGATCACTCTACCTGCCTCATTTGCATGAGATTCACCTGCTTACTAGGTGATTTGCATGCCACGGATGTTTCCGTGCTGGTGGACTCATGCCTGCCACTCAGCAGCGCTTACTGAATCTAAAAATGTTCATGACCATGTTAGCAGCACAGTGCAATGCCTACACAGAAAAAAAAAACATGTAGGCGTTATTAAATTTCCCCCCAGGTCTTATCAGATGGCCATTGGAGAAGAACTACACAGCCAGTTAGAAAAAAAAAATAATTTGAATGATAGATCATACATAATGCAGGTCACTCACCTGAGTAAATTGTCATGTTAGAGTGAACAAGTGGTTTAAAACAGGCCCATAACTTAAAGGTCAGTTTTACAATGGAAAGCATAATCCATTTGCAATTTATCCTGTCAATCAGGCATTTTAAATGTGCACTACTGTGTTTTGTATGTTTCCACTGAGCAAGTTTGTTCTTACATACTGTTTTCCTTTGTTTATTTATTTCTTCAAAAAACAAAGACCACTTTGACAATAATATCCATAATGCATTTGTTATGCATTGTAACAATATGGCATTTCAGTTGTGCTTCACTTTTGCTAATAGATTTGTACATATTAGGTTTGCTTTAAATACTGATGTGAGAGTGTTCGATCTCGCCGTTTGTTCTTACACATGGGTTCGGAGCCGATCCTCGGCTCCGTGTCGGCCGCTTGCAAGCTCTGCATCGAGAAGAAGCTCGAGACAACCTAATACTCACAATCCCCCTCTGCCTTTACCTCAGATCTAGTTTGCCGCTGCAGCATTCGCATCACTGGGTCGAGCTCGAGCACCTAAGATAAGATTAAGAATTTTATTCTTGTATTTTTCTTAGTAATTCATTATAAAACGTTTGTTAGTGACATAGTGTGTGTGTGTGGTAAGGTTGAGGGATTCTCGGTTCCGTTAAGTTTATTTAGTTTTCCTCGGGGCCTACCACCCCTTACTTGGATTTGACTACCGGATTGACTTCTTTACTGGATTCGACAATTTCACCGGACTTGACTTCTTTACTGGACTTGACCTTTCAGTTATTTAGAGTGAGATGTCTGAAAAGGCTAAATCGGGTTTTAAGCGTTGCCAATGTGGGCAAAAGATGTCAGTTACTGACAACCATAGTTCCTGCGTCTACTGTCTTGGCCCTCTCCATCTGCAAGAAGACTGCTCTATTTGTCATTCTTTCAGTGGGAGGGTCATGACAGATAGACGCAGGAAACTCATGGATAGGGGGTTGTTAAAACCTACCTTTCAAGAGGCTCTGGATGCTTCAGACCAGGCATCCAAATCCTCGAAGGAATCGAAGACGTCGGAGCCCAAGTCATCGGCTCCGAGCTCTTCAGCTAAAGTTGGATCACCGGTTCCACAGACTTCGGGGCCGAGTGTTCAACTGTTGTCAGTTTCCGAGCCTCGAGTCTTGGAACCGGTGATGGAGCTCCCTCCCCCAACACTGTTGAGGTCGGCTCCGTCTTCGATTCCTTCGACCCGTTCTTCCAGGCCCCTCTCCGACACCGATGTTGACCGCGTGGTGCAGAAGTTACTGGAGAATTCGGCCTTATCCAAACTTATCTCGGTTTCCACCCAATTGGTGTCGAAACTTGAAGGCCTTCCATTATCTCCATCTGTTCCTCCTCCGAGACCTGTCCAGTCTTTGGAGCCGGAAGAGGCTGATCTACTGATTGTGGAACCCTCGGTGCCAGAACCGTCCTTTTCTCGGTCGGCTCCGTTCACCTCGACTCTGTCGGATCCGGTACCGGAGTCTCGGAGCCGAAGATCCATCCTTGGTTCAGGGACCGAGAGTCGAACCGATGTTTCGGTTCCGACTCTCCCTCTCGGGGCCTCGGCTCGGATAGACTCGGCTCCGTCCTCGGGGTCGATGCCTTCGGTGCCTGTTTCGGGATTCTTCCTATTTCTTCGAACCGAGATACCTCGACTCGGGACCCGGGGGCCTTCGATCTCATGAGGAAGGTGTTGTCTACCCAGACAACCACATCAGTAGAAGCAGCCTCTCCTCCCCATAAAGGACCATTATCCTCCTCTGCACCAACGGTCACATCCAAGCGTCGAGCACCGGTGTCTCAGCCACCCCTGGAGGGTGCCCCCTCTTCCTCGGAGGCTTCTTCGGATGCCCCCGAAGAAGTCCCTAGGAAAAGATTGTGTAAGAGGAGACACTTAGATTCTCCACAAGAATCTTTGACATCCGATACTGACTTGGATGAGTCAGAAGGGTCCCCAAAGTCACCTTCAGAAGATGTCTCCTTCTCTGACATCTTGGAGATCCTAAAGCAGAGAGGTGACTGGCAGTCCCTCCCCCCTTCTGAGGATGAGTCAGTCTTGCTGAAGGCATTTGGTGCTCGCCCTTCCTCCTCCTGGGTCACTCCGCCCTTCGATGAATTAATGGAGCTGATTGCTCGAAGGGCGTGGGAGGCTCCTGACACGGTGGAGCCAGTCCCTAGGAAGCCGAATAAATACATTACTGCACCCCAAGACGAGGCTTATTTGACAAAAGGAGTTCCAGTGGACGCTATGGTGGTGGCAGTGGCCACGAAAAAGGAGATGTCGGAATCTTCCTCATCTGTCCATCCGCCTAACAAAGATTCTAGGACTATGGACAGGTACGGGAAGCGCATTTTTAGTTCAGCGGCTTTTTCTATGCGATCCCTGAACTATTTGACCCACTTTACACGTCTACAGAGGGATCTAATCAAAGAGTTGGGAGATACCCTCCAGGGTACTACAGATGCTGCTGTTTCAGAGAAAGTTACAGCACATCTCAATACCCTTACATCCATTGTTAACTCATCCATGAGGCTGATATCATACGCAGCCGAAGGATCGAGTAGGGCAGCAGCTTCAGCGATTGCTCTTCGAAGACAATCCTGGATGCGCTTATGTTCATTTGCGGAAGCCTTCAAGTCTTCCTTTACTAACGCCCCATTTGATGGTGCCACTCTCTTTGGCCCAAAAGTAAAGGAGACCCTTACCCGGTGTGAACAGGAGGGAAAGACTCTGTCTGCTGTCGGAGTCCGTTTTTCCACCCCATCCAGACCGTACCCCAAAGGGCAACGTGGTGGGAAAATGTGGTTTCGAAAACCCCAAGGGTCTTTCCCAGGCACGCAGGGTGATGCCCCCTCTAGAGGCAGAGGAGGGGGCAGAGGTGGAAGACGCCCTGGTGGCAGAGGGGTCCAAAACCAAGGTGACAGGGATACACCCCCTGGAAAACCTTTCCAGCACTCCTGAGAGGAGGCCCGACTGTCCTGCTCTGGAGGCAGTCGGGGGTCACTTAGCTTTATACCCTCAGGCCTGGCAAAACATTACTACAGACAACTGGGTAAAAAGCGTTGTTACCAGAGGTTACAGAATACCATTCCTATCCACCCCCATTCCAAAGACAAGACTCCCAGATGTGCCGCCCCATCTGCGAGATCCAGCAGCTATAGAAATTTCAAAGCTGCTAGAAAAAAAAGAGTCATCCAACCAGTCCCAGCGGACCAAATAAGATTCGGAACTTACTCAAGGTTCTTTTTAGTTCCAAAGAAGACAGGGGACTGGAGGCCGATTCTGGACCTAAGCAACCTCAACACCTTCGTCAAGAAAGAAAAGTTCTGAATGGTCACGCTTCAATCGATCCTTCCATTCTTACAGAAGGACGACTGGATGTGCTCAATAGATCTGAAGGACGATACTACCACATCAAAATGGCCAGGGCGTCCAGAGATCATTTGCGCTTCGGCTGGGAGCCAGTCACTATCAGTTTCGAGCCCTGCCCTTTGGTCTGACCTCAGCCCCCAGGGTTTTCACCAAATGCATGGCAGTGGTAGCGTCTCATCTGAGACGCCTAGGATTCCAGGTGTTTCCGTATCTGGACGACTGGCTCCTTTCTGCCACCACCCGGCCAACTGATACAGGCCAGAGATTACACCCTACAACTTTGTGTTCACCTCGAATTTCCGTAAATTTGAAAAATCCTTACTACAGCCATCACAGCGTATCTTATTCATAGGAGCAGAATTAGATACGCATCAGTTAATTCTAAGGCTTCCTCCAGAAAGGATAGCTTCACTTCAAACACACATATCTCTTCTTCTGTCATCCAGAAAATCCCCAGCAAAACTGGTACTAAAGGTTTTGGGTCTCATGGCAGCTTCTCTCATTGCGATACCATTGGGAAGACTGCACATGAGAGTTCTACAATGGCTACTGTTTGCACAATGGTCTTTCCAACATCTACCTCTGACACACGAAATCCTGATCACAAACACATGCAAGTCGCACCTAGTCTGGTGGCTTCAGACTTGCAACCTTTCCAGAGGAAGACCATTTGTGCTACCCACGCCGACAGCTACGGTGACCACGGACGCTTCCTGATAGGGTGGGGGGGCATCTTTAAGGGACAGACAGTCCAAGGCGAATGGACCAATTTAGAGTACAATCTGCACATCAATGTTCTGGAGTTGAGGGCAGTGTTTCTAGCGTTGCAGCACTTTGCTCCCCTTCTTCCTCTAGGGACTATTGCAGTTCAGACGGACAACATGTCTGTAGTCTGGTACATAAACAAGCAGGGGGGAACCAAGTCCTATCAGCTATGCAGAGAGGCCATGAGAATTTGGCAATGGGCGGAGTCCACGGGTCGCTTTCTGATAGCAACGCACATCCCGGGGTCATCCAACGTCATAACCGACAGGCTGAGCAGAGCAATTCTGTTGCCGCACGAGTGGTCCCTAAAACAGTCAGTTGCGAAGAAGATCTTTCGCAAGTGGGGCCAGCCTTCCTGCGATCTGTTTGCGTCTCCAGTGAACGCCAAATGCAGGAGCTATTTTGCCCTATTACCCCCTCCAGGGGAAGTCCCCAGGGACGCACTAGTTCACGATTGGCCCCCGGGCCTCCTGTATGCTTTTCCTCCGTTTCCCCTGATTGCCAAGTTTCTGCAGAAAGCCAACAACCTGCAAAGGACGATCATCCTCATTGCCCCATTCTGGCCTCGTCAAATTTGGTTCCCCTTTCTTCTGACACACCGCATTCGGGGACCCTGGATCCTGGACTCAGAGCCAGATCTACTGACTCAATCGTCAGGGGCTCCCCACCCCTCGCTCTTGTCCCTCCATCTAGCAGCTTGGCTGCTCCGATTCCCTACTTAGCCAGGTCTGATCTTCTTTCACCTGCAGTTCAGAATATACTAGTGGCTTCTCATAAAGCTTCCACTACTAAGACCTACACTAGTAAATGGAAGCGCTTTGTGTTCTGGGCAAATACACAGCAATTGGACCCTGTCATAGCTCCTTTAAACAAAATCTTGGAATTTTTAACAGAATTGTTCCACCAAGGTGCTTCTCCTGCCACTTTAAGAGTGCAATTGGCTGCCATCTCCAACTTTCATGTGGAAGAATGTGGGGCTCCTGTTATGGCCCACAGGCTTTGTAAGGCCTTTTTAAAAGGGTCTTTTCATATTAGACCATCAGTTAGATCTCCTACATCCCCTTGGAGTCTAAACCTCTTATTATCTAAATTGATGTTACCCCCATTTGAACCAGCCTCCTCTTGTCCATTGAAGTATTTGTCGTGGAAGACCCTCTTCTTGGTAGCCATTACATCCGCTAGGCGAGTATCTGAGCTTCAGGCTCTCTCCGTTAAACACCCTTATTTAATCTTTCACTCTGACAGAGTATCTCTTCGCACTAATTCGTCCTTTCTTCCCAAAGTTTGCTCTATTAATAATATTAATCAGTCCATTGAATTACCCACCTTTTTCAAGAATCACTCCAATAAAATGGAGTATATGTTACATAAGTTGGATGTCCACAGACAACTTAGATTTTACTTGGATAGAACAAAAGATTACAGAAAATCTGATCAACTCTTTGTAGCCTTTGCTGATAGCAGGAAAGGTGTAGCGGTTACTAAAAGAACTCTTTCTAAATGGTTAACTGATTGTATTATCTATGTTTATGATACTTCAAATCAAGCTTTGTCTGTCAAACCCAAAGGACATTCTACAAGATCAGTGTCTACATCCCTGGCTCATGCAGCTCGCCTACCATTAGACGCTATTTGTGCGGCTGCTACTTGGTCTAAACCACATACATTTATTTCTCATTACAAGGTAGACAAGGTTTCTAGGGACAGGGCAACCTTTGGTTCCACTGTGCTCAAGAACGTCCTCCCGTGAGTTCCTCAGGAACATGGAGCTAGGGACGCTACCCATGTGTAAGAACAAACGGCGAGATCAAACACTCTCACATATAGAAGTTATGTCCTTACCATAACGTTCCATGTGGAGTGTTCATCTCGCCTTTGTTCTTACATTCCCACCCTCCCACCCTCAGGAAGAACGTTCATTTTGGTGCCTGGTCTGGGTTATTCTGCTTCTGCATTGCAGTTGTTGTATATATGATATACATGTATATATATATATATATATATATATATATATATGTATATGTATAGATAGAAGTATTTTTGTGTCTATGTGAGTTTTGGCATGAATGTGTTCTCTCTCTGACTGCTGGTTTGCTTGCAAACTAGATCTGAGGTAAAGGCAGAGGGGGATTGTGGGTATTAGGTTGTCTCGAGCTTCTTCTCGATGCAGAGCTTGCAAGCGGCCGACACGGAGCCGAGGATCGGCTCCGAACCCATGTGTAAGAACAAAGGCGAGATGAACACTCCACATGGAACGTTATGGTAAGGACATAACTTCTATTTTTTGCTTCTTTACATTTATTAGAGACATTTTAAACATTAAGGTTAGAGTACTGTTAAAATCTTCGTGATTACGATGCTTCTTTATCAAGGCATTTTTTTCGAGTCTTTTATAAAAAAAAAATGTTTCTCAGTTTTGCTAAAATTTCCTAGCAGTTTCAAAGCTATTCTCTCGGTTTCAACCCCCCCCCCCATCTACATTCATTTAGGGGATCCTCAACCATTCCCAACCACCATGATTCACGTTTTTTTGTTTTAACAAGAAGTAACATGTTTCATTCTAATTCACCTATTTATAGTTTTTCAACAAGTGTTGCTTTGGTTTTATACATTTTGCAAACACGTCTATAGCATTTTCAAGTTTGTTTTTATTGTGTGCAATTGTGTCATATGTGTAACTTTTGGTATATGCCTAACCCGATTGGTAGATTCCACTCGTGTAATTATACCAAATGTTTTATAGGGAAACTGCTTTTCTGAAAATGTCAATTCTAAAAAAGACAGCAAAGATTAAGTAAGATGTTTAACAGTTTAACAAACAGCAGTTTGGTTGAGAAGAGTTTTGGGTCGGCCTGCTTTCTGCTGTTTTAGTTGTTGTTCGTCTTTCGGCTTTTTCCCGGTAAGGGGTCGCTACAGCGGAACTCCGGTCCGCTAATGATTGGCAGTAGATTTTTACAAAATGCTGAGGTGCCAGCTCGATGCCCAACCTTCAACGAAGGCACGCCCATTTACGCACGCAAGTCTTTTCAAACGCTACCCAACTGCAGGGAGGACATTCAGACTCCACACAGAAGGGACTCTCAAGCCAAGCCGAGAATCGAACGGGAGAACCTCTTGCTGTGAGGTAACAACGCTACCGCCGTACCACCGCGGCATCTGCTGTTTTAGTACTGCTGTATAAATTCTTGAATTAGTCTTTGTATTTTTAGTATGCTTTCATGCATTTTTCTAGTTACGCCTTAGAAAGGGTACTTCCAGAAACTGAATAAGTTTCAAGTTGCATTCAAACATTTTGCTCACTACTTCTTCAAAAACATATTTTTTGTTATATAAAGGTATATTTCTGATCAAAAGTTTACAAAGAATGGCAGGACTACAATGTAGAAAGTGAAAAATTGTTTTTTTTTTTTTTTTTTTTTTTTTTTTTCTTCAGGTGGCCTGACTAGCTAAATGGATTGTTTGATAAAACATATGGTTCCAGGGGTTGTAGGGGGGCTATACGTGTGTGGCAGTTGACTGCATTCTGGAAGCTGGCATACAGTTTTCAAAATTTTGCCTGTATTCTGGTCTGGCTGCAGTATCTGAAAGCTGGGAAATGCTCATTGCGTTATGTGGACAATGGTCTGTTTATAGCTGATGAAAACAGATGTAAATTTAGACTCACAGGAGTCTCTATTTGTGTGTTGCTCTTATTAGTTGAAAGGAGACTATTACTTTTATTAGCTAAAAGGAGATCACACCTCATATTCCTTTTATAAACATGACCCAATACTAGGCATATGACCCAAAAAAGCAACAAGCAGTAGTAATCATTTCTGGGTATAATTGTGTACATTTTTTGGCTCCCAGTCAGTTTTACCTCTACAATAGCATGATCCTTCAACATTAAAATGTATGCATGTCCATGTCTTGCTGTGGCGAACCCTTAACCGGGAAAAGCCAAAAGTCTTAAGTTCATTCCTTAAGTATTCTTGATTCTGTGCAGCTGGTTCTCTTAAGGCTGTTTGCCGTACTATACTTTTCCTTTAGGGCTGCTTTCCATTCTTACCCATCATAACCCAGACACACTTCAAAAGGAGCTGATACCGGGTATAACTCCCATCTTGGCATCTTTGAGATAAATCTATAAACAACTTGGTGGAATTGTAATGCTCTGTCACCAAGAAAATGCATAGCATAGTTAGGCAAAAAGAACAAAACGGTGTTCTTCATGATAGCGGAATTATAGTAGCACTAAGGAGAGTTAACTTAGTAGATATTGACTGGAATATTGAATAAAGAGATTGGAGCCCATCTCATTACTCATGTGAATTCGATACTGTGAGTGGTATGTCACAGAGCAGGGCCAGCCTTAGTCACTGTGTGGCCCAGTTTGGACCATTGTGGAGAGGCCCCTCAGCTGATGCCCCATTTACCACTTCAACCCTTCCTTTACTTGTTGGCTTCCTGTACGTAAGACTATTTCAGATTAAGTAGTTGGAATATATGATATGATTGTGAATTAAAAATCAAACAAAATATTAATCTGTTAATTTATATTTTGTCAAAAGACATGTTATAACAGAAAATATCTGTTGAACTTCTGGACTACCCCTATACCCAGCATCTTCTCTAGTTTGTCTGTCCATGTCTGCTTATTCTAGCTCAGGCATACTATAAAGGACTTTGATTTGCCACTGACTGAAGCCCTTTGTCTAAATGATACTTCATCCAGTGTGTGTGTGTGCTGGCTTACCAATAAGCATGTTCCCAAATTCATGTAGTACTGCTCAGATCTCCTGAATCTGGGTAGGAGACAGCGGCACACTTTTGCCTTCTTTCTCTCCCCCCTCCTCCTTTTTTATTTATATTTTCTCTTTTTTCTGTTTCCCATCTCTTTCTTTCCTTTGTTTTACTAATATCTTAATTTCCTTTGCATCCTGTGCTCAGCAGTTATCAGTACTGTAAATACTTTGTTTTTTCTATGCGATTTTCTCCACAGAAGCATTGTACTATATAATGCCATGAACAGTATTACAGGTATTCTACTTAAATGTTTTGCTGATTGAATTCATGTATCACATCTACTTATGATTATGCTCATTTATGCCTGACATACCTCTCTGCATGCTTCTTCTTACATTACCACTGCTACAGGGATATTGATCAAAGTTTATTGTTTCTGTGGTTATATTTCTGTTGTGCTGGGCCTGAAAATGGTCTACTATGATCAGTGTTCTACTTTCATTAAAACAAAAAAGAAATAAAAGTTAAATTAAATTAAATTAAAAATATCTTTTTCAGTTAAGTACTTTATACAGCCCAGCATTTCTTGGAGGTGCTGCAGACAACACCAGGAAGACAATACTACTAAGAAGTATGCTCATTTTGAAACATGAAACCTGGTAAAATTTTCTGGCTGATCACACTCCCTGGGTCTCACCTCTCATACCCATTGTCCTTGGATACCAGGATGTACCAGACATCTGAGTCAGTGAGGCTGTACTTAGTGACTGCGGGAAGACTGGAAGGCCTGAAAGAGTATGAATAATTTTTAACCTCCATTATACATTTTCATCTTATATTATTCCTTTCTTTCTTCGTGGGCTTCCAATCATCTCTGACATTTGCTCTGAATGGTTAAAGTTTCTTCCCACTTAATTCATGCCGTTTTACAGTCACTGTGTTTCCACAAAACCACATAAAACTGTAGAACTTCTTCGGAACTCTCAACAATAATAACAGTAATTATCTCAGGTCTCTCCTTAGAAATGACATTATTCACACATTTATAGTTATTTCTGAAAGTTTTTTTCATTATTTGTTAAATTGCTTAGTGGACTATTACTTGCAGATCCTTTTTAGCCATATGACAGGTCACAAAGGCAACAGTAAGGATTACACAGAACAGTCCTTAAGCATCATGTTTTTGCAGGTGGGATACAGGGAGAACATGCAAACTCACAGTTTATTCTGCTTTCTATAATACATTTTCCCCCAAAAACGCCTCTCCAGTTCAGTCTATTTTCTATCTATACGTTCCAGCTTGCCCTTCTGTTTTGCATGTGAATTTGATATAATTTATGGGTCAAATCATTTCTGTTTTTCTACTTTCAGCTACACAACCATTTTTTTCTATCCAGTTCTGCCTCCCACTACTCAGCACATACACCTCAGGTTTCACTTCCTTGAGATTAGTTTGCTCCAATCTGTGACTGCACAGAGCATTTCTCTGTCGTACTGTTAAACTATGAACAGTCTTTCACAAGTTTTAGGGATCACTTCACATCACAGTATGTTACTTTTTATGTTTACGGTACTTGTTTTCATACTGCCTGAGACTATTTCACATTTATTTCTTATAATTTTTTTTTCATTTTACATTTGTTAACCGGGATGCTCCGACTGGAAGCAGGTCTATTTTCAGTGGAGGCCCGGGAAGAATAGCTCCACAGTAAGTAAAATTTTACACAATATGTTAAAATACAGTATACAGAGAATTTTCAAACAATATGTTAAAATACAGTATACAGCAGAAGACATAAGACCTATATATATATATATATATATATATATATATATATATATATATATATACGGGAAAAAATAGTTGCACATGGTTAATAACAGAATAAGTATACAAATTCAGTCAGCATTAGGAGAAGACCTAGACTGTAATATATATTACAGTAGGCATATTAGGAAGTGAGGTATATAAGTGGAATAATTTGAGGACTATGTAATACATGGGCATAGCCACTTATTCCTAAGTGTGTTCTAAGTGAGTTTTTAAAGTGAGAAGAGGTAGGGGCAGAAATCGGAGCAGGAGGGAGATTATTCCAGGTTCTAGCTATTGAGTGGGAGAACAGTGCTTTTCCTGCAGTATTGTTAGCCCTAGAGATACAGAGGAGGGGGTTGTTGGAAGATCGGAGAGGATGATTTGTATTATAGTGGGTGAGAAGTTGGCCTAGTGCAGGGTTTTTTCTGGATGTGTTACCGCATTGTAGACAATGACTAATTGGTAATAGGTTAATAGCTGTGGAAGTTCCAGACATTGCAGTTCCCTTAGAGCCTGGCAATGGCAGGTTCTAAAGGTGGAGTTGTTTGCAAACTTTGCGATTTTATTATAACATGATTCGAGTCAGGCAAGGTCAAGTTTTCTAAGCTGGGCAAGAATTGGAGCAGCATACATTAGGGTAGACAAGAGGTGAGTTTTGGCTAGGGTAATCTGTGCTTGTTTTGAGAAGGATTTCCTGTGCCTATATAGTGATCCCATTTTTTTATGGACTTTTTTGATATTTTGTGAAATGTGGACATGAAGTGTAGATTTTTATCAGTTTCAATGCCTAGGAGTTTGGTATGGTCAGAGGGAGAGATAATAGTGCCATTTTTGGAGGAGATAGTGAAGGATAATGGGGTGGAAATGGTTTTGTTGGGGGGTGGAAAGTAGTAATTTGGTTTTATTAGGGTTTAGGATAAGTTGGCTCTGAGTGATCCAACTTTCCACAGAGCTAAAGGATTTCTGGGTGAGTTGTTGTAGGGTGGGAAGTGATGGAGCTGAACAGGTAAGAGTTGAATCATCAGCGTATTGTATAAGTGAAGCATGCTGTGTGGGTTGTATGGAGATTATTGGTAAATATGGAGAAAAGACGTGGGCCTAATATGGAGCCTTGTGGTACACCTATGGTAGTTGGGAGTAAGGGGAATAGTACACTTTGCCATTGGACAGATTGCTGCCTATTTGACAGCTTTTAAACCAGGCTATAGCAGAAGGGGCAAAGGATAGGGATGTCAGGGTGTCTGGTAGTAAGGAATCAGTTATAACCCCCATGTTAACAACATAAGTTAAACTTGGTCTTACTATCTTCTGAGGCAGTAACAGGAGTGGTTTACAAAACCAGATAGTTAACCCAACCAGTTTTGAGTTGAAAACCCCTTTAAGCACTTAACAATAGCAGCTGACTGCTATGGGAATGTGAACAGCTGACACTATGAACCATACAAGAAGCATGAAGCTGCAGTTACTAAAACTACTGGATAGCTACTACTGCAATATGCATGTCAGGAAATACTGTGTGTTTCACTAATACGACTTGTAACTACTAGATAAAAAAAGACTACCAGTAGGAAAATGCTTTGCATTTTGCTGTAGTGAGTCTCAGGAAGTTGTCTAGACTACACAAGGTATAATGAACTTATTATAGTTTAGTGCAGGGCTCCCCTAATTGAGAAGGGCCCTATTGGGCCAAATATGTACAGTTAGCCTATGACTGGCCCTGTTACAGAATATGGCTCTTCCATCCAAAACATTTATATATGGATGCATATCTATATAGGTATATAAGTATATATATATATATATATATATCTACACACACACACACACATATATATATATATATATATATATATATATAGTTCTACCTGAGATAGTCGACACTCCAGAACACCGACAAGCGAATCGCGAGCGCCAGAAGATCGACAATGCAGAAGACCGACGTGATGTATTAAAACACCGACGCCGAGGATGCCGACATGGGAAAAGGCTGTGTAAGTATGCGGTAGTGACGGACGTTAGGGTGCGAGTAAGGTAAGTGTGGATATTGACGGTCTGTGGGGATAGGGGTGGGTTAAGTGAGTTAGGGTCAGTGCGCTGGTTAGGTAAGTGTGTGGTAGTGATAGTCTTTGTGTTAGGGGCGGGTTAAATGAGTTAGGGTTAGGGAGTGGGTTAGGTAAGTGTGCGGTAGTGATAGTGTTTGGGTTACGGGCGGGTTAAGTGAGTTAGGGTTAGGGAGTGGGTTAGGTAAGTGTGCAGTAGTGATAGTCTTTGGGTTAGGGGCGGGTTAAGTGAGTTAGGGTTAGCCGGGTTAGCTGAGTATGCGATAGTGACAGACCTTAGGGTTAGGGTTTGGGTTAGGGTTGTAGATAGTTGTGTATGTGAGGTTTAGTGTGGGTTTGTAGGGATTTTGGTGTGCTTGTGTTTTGTGTGTGTGGTTTTTGGGTAGGGGATGTGTTTTGTTTGTTGATTGTTGTTATTGTGGTGTGTGCAGTGTATGCAGTTTCGTGTTTGTGTACCGTCGGTTATTTCATTGTCGGGCATGTGAGGTTTCGTGTTTCTGCACTGTCGATTATGTGGTGTCGGTGTATATATATATATATATATATATATATATATACACACACATATACCTATACACACACACACACCAATTTGATGTAGAAGATTAGGGCTACCTACTGCTAATAAGCTCATGCAGTATGCTGGATTCTGCCAGTCTCCATTCACTTATTATATGACTCTGAGCAAACTATTTAACCCAGACAGTGCTCTCAGGTAACCTTTGAAAAAAGGCATTTGTACATAGTCAGTTTACCCATTTAACAAATAAAATATATACATGCAAATTTGTCTACTTGTTAACCTTGTAAATTCATAGAGTTTGTTCCCAAGGTCCTATTTTATGGTCAAAATGGGATTGTGTGCTGGGTTGGCTTTCTTGTATGTTTTGCTCTATTACACAAGAATGACTGCTGAAAATATTTTGCATGTTCTAACTACAACGTTTGTTCTGAAAGACTGCACTAATGTTTACTAAGTAAGGCAAATATGCTGCATCCTTTTCTTCACTGGTTGGATTCTTACTCCCTCCACTTACACAGTTAGCTAGACACAGCAGTTCTGGGCTATGTACAAAACCAGATTATGGAGTTACACTTGAAACTAATATTGTGGCTATTTCCCAGTTAATATACATTGAAAACTGTGACCTTAGTCTCTGTCATGATGCTTGTACAAATGAACCTAATTAGCATAAAAAATGAAATTAAGTTTAATTTACTGACAGAAAGAGTGGGGTGTCCATTTAATCAAAGGATGGGTTTTGAGCTTTTACACAAGTGAATCCATTTTCATAACACTTTCATATCTAGTGCCCCAACAAACATTCATAAACCAAATACCTTTCAATATTTATATATAAGCATATGAAATTATTTTTTCTTAGTCTGACAACTTTTGAAGTCACTGATACTTAAATTTAGGCAATGTGTCCATGGTTATCTGCTTTCTGCTTCCTTTTTTGAATTAGAGGTTGAGAGCTACTGTTTGATTCAAAGTGGAATATTTTCTCTTTCTAGCTATTCCTAACAGCACATGTGTTACAGTGGTTAGCTTTAGTTACTGTATATTGTCCACAAGGGAATCATTTTGTTATTGCAGAAGTTACAGAAAAATACCTGTCCAGAGGAGAGTGGAGTCTTAGCTACAGGAAAGTTTTATGTTTTACATCCACAAAAGTACCTCACCAAGAGGATTACTGGCCTCAAACACATGTCCTATGCAGCCCGACTGAAAAAACTCCGGCTGTACTCAGTGGCATATCGCTTACTCAGAGGTGATCTCTGCCTGACTTACAAAGCCATGTCCAACTCAGAATTGATGGGCATGCTCCACCTAAAGAAATCCAAGTCACTGCGAGCCATGCACTCTAGTGAGCTAAACCTCGCCACAACAATAAATAGAACATGCTGGAGGGATAGATTCCAGTCACAGAGACTCCCCATGCTTTGGAACAAAATTCCAAACTACATTAGGCAGAGCCCCTCACTAACACTCTTCAAGAGAAACCTTGACGAGTGGATGGGTAACAGAAAATACACCCCTGGGATCACTTCATTGGCTCTGCTTGACAGAGGATCAATTAATTAATCAATGGGGCAGCAAAAGCCGACACACTCTGGCTAGGCTTATAAAAGCCCTCGGACAGCTAGCCTAGTTACCTGCCTGTGAGCCTATAAGGTATACTTGTCTATTTCAGCAGATGGCATTTCTAGGAGTGTAGGTGTGGGAGCTTGGGCACCAGAAGCAGTGATGCTCCGCAGAACACAACAAGTTTCAGAGCCTTTCTCTGAAGGATCATGTCTGCACACCTGAAGCATTGTCCATTTGCCTAACTATGGAGGTAGTTGGGCAGTGTTTTCTTCTGCATGTCACCAAGACCAATAAACTGGCTTAACAAATGTTGAATCTTAATAACCAAAGATTGTTGCCCCCTTTTTTGGGTATATCTATGTGCGGATGGCCACAATTCTCTCCACCCTGCAGCTTCTGTGTAAGAGTACTTGGATGCATGCTATACCTGTTTGAACACATACTATTACATCAAATTAAAGAGTTGCTCCAGAAGACATCTGCGCTTCTGAGTGGCAGCCAGTTTTTATCAATCAAGAACCCTGTCTCAGGCTCACCGCAGTTTCCAGGGTAGGTTCCATATGCATGGCAATCGCAATTGATCACCTTGAGGTGCGGAGGATTTCAGATGTTTCTGTATCTGGACACCCCTCCCCTTCCCCTTTACCACTGCAACCTGGTATTAGCCGTTGCGGGCTGGAGATTACCAGTTTGAAATCTTCATACCCCTGGGCATTACTATAAATCTGGTAAAATTGATTCTATCCCTGGCACAGAATTTGTAATTCATAGGTTCTCTGTCAAATGCCTCAGACTAGATAGCATCCCTGATTCTTCACCGCACCATTAAAGAATCAAGTGTGGGTCTCCCTGTCACTTCTGTTCCCCTTCGGAAAGATTAACCCTACAACCTCGTGGTTCTGTGTCTTATCCCATATCTTGGATCCAGTAGGATAATCTGTTCCTAGGCAGATCTTTCTTCGCCCTTCCTTCCACATCCACAGTAACCATGGATGCTGTCTATCCAGACTGGATGGAGGATGTTTCATGTCAAAGCTCATTTTATATAGTGGAAAGTAGGAATTTCTATAATTGTTGGTCAGTATTTTTCATCCCATCCAAGTGGTCAGTTATGCTTAAATTTTCTTCTGGGACCAACTGCACGGGAAATCTGACCAGCTGTTTATTTCCTTTTTCTATTCTCCATTTGGTCTAAGCGGTCCTATTTATATAGTCATGGGCAATTCATCTACAGACTAGGTTTTGATGAGTTGTTTATAAAGTGTTTTGAAATTGCCTTGTCATCCTGGAGTCATTTTATCAAATCCATAACTAACTTAGTTTCCTTCCTAACCCAGTTTTTTATGTTATATCTCGTTCAGTAATTTGTATACCCATTTGCTTGTGACGCATTACAAATTTTTGAATACTGTAGTTTGTTTTCTTTACCTTGTGTTTTGCTTGCATTCTGTTTTAACAGCATATTAAAACTTCAAAAGAGACCACAGCTCTCTCTGTTCTGAGTCAGGCAGAAATAAGAACCGATTAATTAAGGACTCATTCATAAGACAGAAGAGGTCACTTAAGGTTAATCACTTGTTAACAGAGGGGGTGGAGCTAGGAACTAAAATTTCTATTTAAGGAGTAAACTAAAACATTTCAGAGCTTTACCAGAAAGGCTCATCCAGACTCTGCTACACTTTGCTGTGAAGGAAAGGTTAGTTTGCTGTTATTTTTTGTATTTCTGTATTGCCTTTCTATATTTTGAATACTGTAGTTTGTTTTCTTTACCTTGTGTTTTGCTTGCATTCTGTTTTAACAGCATATTAAAACTTCAAAAGAGACCACAGCTCTCTCTGTTCTGAGTCAGGCAGAAATAAGAACTGATTAATTAAGGACTCATTCATAAGACAGAAGAGGTCACTTAAGGTTAATCACTTGTTAACAGAGGGGGTGGAGCTAGGAACTAAAATTTCTATTTAAGGAGTAAACTAAAACATTTCAGAGCTTTACCAGAAAGGCTCATCCAGACACTGCTACACTTTGCTGTGAAGGAAAGGTTAGTTTGCTGTTATTTTTCTATTACTGTATTTCCTTTCTATATTTTGAATACTGTAGTTTGTTTTCTTTACCTTGTGTTTTGCTTGCATTCTGTTTTAACAGCATATTAAAACTTCAAAAGAGACCACAGCTCTCTCTGTTCTGAGTCAGGCAGAAATAAGAACTGATTAATTAAGGACTCATTCATAAGACAGAAGAGGTCACTTAAGGTTAATCACTTGTTAACAGAGGGGGTGGAGCTAGGAACTAAAATTTCTATTTAAGGAGTAAACTAAAACATTTCAGAGCTTTACCAGAAAGGCTCATCCAGACTCTGCTACACTTTGCTGTGAAGGAAAGGTTAGTTTGCTGTTATTTTTGTATTTCTGTATTGCCTTTCTATATTTTGAATACTGTAGTTTGTTTTCTTTACCTTGTGTTTTGCTTGCATTCTGTTTTAACAGCATATTAAAACTTCAAATGAGACCACAGCTCTCTCTGTTCTGAGTCAGGCAGAAATAAGAACTGATTAATTAAGGACTCATTCATAAGACAGAAGAGGTCACTTAAGGTTAATCACTTGTTAACAGAGGGGGTGGAGCTAGGAACTAAAATTTCTATTTAAGGAGTAAACTAAAACATTTCAGAGCTTTACCAGAAAGGCTCATCCAGACTCTGCTACACTTTGCTGTGAAGGAAAGGTTAGTTTGCTGTTATTTTTGTATTTCTGTATTGCCTTTCTATATTTTGAATACTGTAGTTTGTTTTCTTTACCTTGTGTTTTGCTTGCATTCTGTTTTAACAGCATATTAAAACTTCAAAAGAGACCACAGCTCTCTCTGTTCTGAGTCAGGCAGAAATAAGAACTGATTAATTAAGGACTCATTCATAAGACAGAAGAGGTCACTTAAGGTTAATCACTTGTTAACAGAGGGGTGGAGCTAGGAACTAAAATTTCTATTTAAGGAGTAAACTAAAACATTTCAGAGCTTTACCAGAAAGGCTCATCCAGACTCTGCTACACTTTGCTGTGAAGGAAAGGTTAGTTTGCTGTTATTTTTTGTATTTCTGTATTGCCTTTCTATATTTTGAATACTGTAGTTTGTTTTCTTTACCTTGTGTTTTGCTTGCATTCTGTTTTAACAGCATATTAAAACATCAAAGAGACCACAGCTCTCTCTGTTCTGAGTCAGGCAGAAATAAGAACTGATTAATTAAGGACTCATTCATAAGACAGAAGAGGTCACTTAAGGTTAATCACTTGTTAACAGAGGGGTGGAGCTAGGAACTAAAATTTCTATTTAAGGAGTAAACTAAAACATTTCAGAGCTTTACCAGAAAGGCTCATCCAGACTCTGCTACACTTTGCTGTGAAGGAAAGGTTAGTTTGCTGTTATTTTTGTATTTCTGTATTGCCTTTCTATATTTTGAATACTGTAGTTTGTTTTCTTTACCTTGTGTTTTGCTTGCATTCTGTTTTAACAGCATATTAAAACTTCAAAAGAGACCACAGCTCTCTCTGTTCTGAGTCAGGCAGAAATAAGAACTGATTAATTAAGGACTCATTCATAAGACAGAAGAGGTCACTTAAGGTTAATCACTTGTTAACAGAGGGAGTGGAGCTAGGAACTAAAATTTCTATTTAAGGAGTAAACTAAAACATTTCAGAGCTTTACCAGAAAGGCTCATCCAGACTCTGCTACACTTTGCTGTGAAGGAAAGGTTAGTTTGCTGTTATTTTTGTATTTCTGTATTGCCTTTCTATATTTTGAATACTGTAGTTTGTTTTCTTTACCTTGTGTTTTGCTTGCATTCTGTTTTAACAGCATATTAAAACTTCAAAAGAGACCACAGCTCTCTCTGTTCTGAGTCAGGCAGAAATAAGAACTGATTAATTAAGGACTCATTCATAAGACAGAAGAGGTCACTTAAGGTTAATCACTTGTTAACAGAGGGGTGGAGCTAGGAACTAAAATTTCTATTTAAGGAGTAAACTAAAACATTTCAGAGCTTTACCAGAAAGGCTCATCCAGACTCTGCTACACTTTGCTGTGAAGGAAAGGTTAGTTTGCTGTTATTTTTGTATTTCTGTAATGCCTTTCTATATTTTGAATACTGTAGTTTGTTTTCTTTACCTTGTGTTTTGCTTGCATTCTGTTTTAACAGCATATTAAAACTTGAAAGAGACCACAGCTCTCTCTGTTCTGAGTCAGGCAGAAATAAGAACTGATTAATTAAGGACTCATTCATAAGACAGAAGAGGTCACTTAAGGTTAATCACTTGTTAACAGAGGGGTGGAGCTAGGAACTAAAATTTCTATTTAAGGAGTAAACTAAAACATTTCAGAGCTTTACCAGAAAGGCTCATCCAGACTCTGCTACACTTTGCTGTGAAGGAAAGGTTAGTTTGCTGTTATTTTTGTATTTCTGTATTGCCTTTCTATATTTTGAATACTGTAGTTTGTTTTCTTTACCTTGTGTTTTGCTTGCATTCTGTTTTAACAGCATATTAAAACTTCAAAAGAGACCACAGCTCTCTCTGTTCTGAGTCAGGCAGAAATAAGAACTGATTAATTAAGGACTCATTCATAAGACAGAAGAGGTCACTTAAGGTTAATCACTTGTTAACAGAGGGGGTGGAGCTAGGAACTAAAATTTCTATTTAAGGAGTAAACTAAAACATTTCAGAGCTTTACCAGAAAGGCTCATCCAGACTCTGCTACACTTTGCTGTGAAGGAAAGGTTAGTTTGCTGTTATTTTTTGTATTTCTGTATTGCCTTTCTATATTTTGAATACTGTAGTTTGTTTTCTTTACCTTGTGTTTTGCTTGCATTCTGTTTTAACAGCATATTAAAACTTCAAAAATACCACAGCTCTCTCTGTTCTGAGTCAGGCAGAATTTTTTTCCCTCCCTCCCATCCATTTAAGTTGTCTTGTTAAATACCACTGTCTTTCTAGTTGCCCGCCTCTTATGTTAATCTGACCATATATCTCATTTCTCTCTACTTTCACTGGCTTATGTGAGTAATCACAAAACCATCACTTTTGAAATCCCACCCCTTCAATTATTTAAATTTATTGGCCATCCTACAGTATTTCATAGTACCAAAATACAAAAGTAACCACCCCTTTCAGTCCATCTTGCTGTTTTAAAAATAGTAACTCTCCACTAAACCTTAACTTTTTAAACAGGTAAAACTCAAGTTACCTACTTTCATATCTAACTTCTCTAGTGCACACTGCAGAGTGCATTCTTTTCAATCTTACCTTTAAGCATCCCTGTTACTAGCACTTTCTCTAATACCTAAAAAGATCATCTCTACTTGACTCCAAGTAGACTTTTCTCTATCTGTTAAACCTAGCACTTGCTCCCACAGTACTTATTACCTTGATACGGCACTCTTATAGATAGCACCCCAAAATCCGGACAATACCAAGAAAGGAGGGGGGGTATCCATATTCATCAAGGACACCCACACCTCAAGACTGGTGGCAACGCACGATGCATCGGAGACCATCCAGGTGCAATTAACCATAGGCAAGACTGCTCTGCAAATTGTAGCATGTTACAGGCCACCCTCACAAACTCAGGAACCTCACATGGCCTTCCTGAAAACACTAGAGGGGATAAATGTATCACCAAACACCATCATACTAGGTGACTTCAATTACCCTAATATAGACTGGGAACACTACTCAAGCCCAAACACCCTAGCCCAAAAGTTCCTGGAATTCATAAACTCAAATGCCATGGAACAACTAGTCACCATCCCCACAAGAGGAGAAAACATACTTGATCTCATCATCACGAACATGGGAGCACAATATTCAACACCGAAGTATACCCCTCACTGGTGAGATCAGATCACAAACTAATCTTGCTGGAGGTCCTCATCCCACCCCACCTGAAATAAAAAGACCACAGTAAAGAACTTCTAAAGCCGACTTCACACTTCTAAAGACTAGTGTGGTCTCCTTTAAGGCCCCGAGGCAGTGGAAAACAGTACTCAAGCCGCTGAATCACTTACAAATGCCTTCTACCAGCACCTGCAGGACTGCATGGATAAGGCAATCCCAAGCAAAACAAAGACTCTTTGTACCAAAGGCAAGCGTCCAGTCTGGTGGACCCCAGCCATAAACAAACTCTACAACAAAGGAGGAAGCTACTACAAGATAGAGCAAAATCCTTAAAAGGTAAGACACCCTTGATCACTATAAGTAAAAACTAAGAGCTCTCATAAAATCATCCAAAGCAAATTTTGAGAGAAAAATAGCTAAAGACTCAAAAGACAATCATAAGGCCTTCTTTAGCTATGTTAGAAACCTGGGAGGAAACTCCCAGATATGCTCAGAACTAGTTCAAAATGATGTGAAGATTACTGATCCTACAGACATTGCCAACATACTGGCTGACAGGTTCAGTGCAAACTTTTCCCAAAAGGAGAGATATCTATACCAAGTGATTGCAGCCCCCCAAACATCTCCAATGCCCAAGTGAGAACTGCTCTCTCCAAAGCAAAAAACACAGCATCCATGGGACCTGATGGTGTCCCCGGCTGTGTGCTCCACGAACTCAACGAGGAATTAAACCCACAGCTAGGACAGCTGTTTAATCATAGTCTTACCTCTGGATCATTACCCAGGAGTGGCACTGCAACTGTGGTCCCACTTCACAAAGGCGGTGCCTCCACCGACCCTGGAAATTACCGCCCATTAGCTTGACAAGCCTTATCTGCAAAGCCATGGAGAGGATCATAATGGACCTCATAAATAAAGACATAGGGAATTTGCAGACTTTGGATCCATCCCAGTTTGGCTTTGTCAGAGGCAGATCATGCCTTCTAAACTTGGTTGGCTTTTTGAAACAGTCACCAAAGCCATTGATGAGGAAAGGCAGTCCATACAGCCTACCTCGATCTGGCGAAGGCCTTGATACAATACCCACTCGGGTATCATTGAAAAACTCATCAGCTTAAATGTTAACCCATACATCACAAGATGGGTTGCAAACTGGCTGAGTGACAGAACCCACAGGGTCAGAGTTGCTGGCGCCATGTCAGACTCAAAGCCTGTCACAAGTGGTGTACCACAGGGCTCAGTCCTGGGCCCACTCTTGTTTGGCATCTACTTTTCCAGTACAAGCAAACACAGGAGGGTTATGGCTGACAAAGTTTGCAGATGACTGCAAACTGGGCCATAGTAGAAAACACATCTGACACAGATATCCTTCAGAAGGGTCTCACAGAAACGGATAACTGGTGCCAGAGCCATGGCCTAAAGTTAAATGCCAAAAATGCATAGTCATACCCTTCGGAAAAACAAGGTTACCCTAGCTACCAAATAGGTGGCAATCCACTGAGCACAGAAGAAGTTATCAGGGACCTGGGGACCCAGGTTGATAGTAGTCTGTCATTCGACACCCATGTAGCTAAAGTAGTTAGGAAGACCTTCTACATTGCCCACCTTATCATGAAGGGATTCTCATCTAGATCAAGGGAGGTCATAGTCTCCCTATACTCATCACTCATCAGACCAATGATTGAGTACAATGCCCCATTCGAATGTATCTGACCCGACACTTGCAGCAGCTGGAGAGGCCACAAAGTTCCTCACCAAAAGGATAAAGGGTCTCAAACATCTGTCCTATGCTGCCCGACTGAAAGAACTCCAGCTCTATTCAGTCGCCACCGCTTGCTCAGAGGTGACCTTTGCCTAACATACAAGGCCATGTCAAACCCAGATTTGATGAATATGCTTCACCTCAAAAATCTAGATCCGTCAGAGCCACAAGGGGGACACTTAAACCTCGACACGGCTATTAATAGGACGTGCTGGAGGGATAGATTCATCACCCAAAGACTCCCTATGCTGTGGAATAAAATCCCGGTATATGTGAGGCAGAGCACCTCGCTGGCCTTGTTCAAGAGAAATCTTGACCAATGGATGGGAGATCGCAGATATACCCCAGGGATTACCTCAGTGTCACTGCTCGACAGAGACACAGCAAAATAATGGGTATAGTTCCCCATACTAAAGGGGTGGCGTAAGCCACAAAACTATGGGCTAGGCTTGTAAATGCCCTCGGGCAGATAGCCTAGTATGAACCTATGAACCTATGAATTGGGCATTGTCTCCGGGCACAATCCTTTCTTTGGTCTTGACAGCGCTCTGGCATATCCTTCCTTTAGGACCTTCCAAAAAATATTTACTTACCATAACTTGGTGTATGTGTTGTCTTTTCTCATTCTTCCTCACCTTCCCTCCCAGCCTTACATTCTTTCTAGAAGGATATTGGATTTTATGGTAACTTTGAGCTCCAGGGTTTCAGTCATAATTCTTTCTTATCTGTTTTGTCTGTATAATTCAGTAGACAAAAGGCAGCAAACTTGATCTGATGAGTTAGAGGTGGACTGGCATATTATGGGAAGAGGGAGGAACTCAAGATTAGGATCTGAAGTCTGGAAGATGTGGTTGAGTTGGATATGAGGATTGAATCCTTAATCCATCAGTGAGAAAGAATGAGAAAGGACAATACATATACCAAGTTATGGTAAGTACATAACTCCTTATTGTTTATTTATTTTATATTTGTTTACCAGGAAAATCTGACGGGGATAAGACCCATTTTCAGTGGAGGCCCAGGAAGAAAAGCTCCACATATAGAGATTATGCAAAGCTTATACAAGAAATTGTACAAAACTTATACAATAAATTATACTAAAATATACAAGACATACAGTACAGTAGAAATTACATTCTATGCTATTATAGCTGATATTTGTATTATACAGTCAACTGATCTTTATTTATTTACTTATTTTATTTTCAGTTTGATTACCGGGGAAGTCCACTGGGCCAAGAAGTGCCCATTTTTAGTGGAGGCCCTGGGAGAAAAGCTCCATGAGCAATACAGAAAGTTGGTTACAAATACAAATAGGTTACAAAATGTTGGAGATTAAGTACAAAATATAATAGCAAAACAGAAAGGTTACAAAAATGTAGGTTATACATTCAAAAATGAAAAGAAAATTGCAAGTGCAATATTCATCATCGTTTTTTTTTTTTTTTTTTTTTTTTTTAGATATAAAAAAATTACAATCTAGGAGATTGTTTGAGGTCAGCTATTACAGATTCTTTGGAGAAGTGGGATTTAGCTTAAGACTGTAGTAGAGTAGGAGTGAGTAGAGTTTAGTGGGAAAGTTTATGTAGGGTGAAAGCATGAGCATTTCCATTTGGAAGATAGGTGTAGGAAGAGTTGGTGTTTGAAGGTTTCAAGATTAGGAAGAGTCCTAAGTGAAGGAGGGAGAGAGTTCCATTTTTTACCTAGGGAGAAGAATAGGAGTTGGCCAGCGGGATGTTTGGGTTTGTGAATGGAGATTAGGTTTTGGTGTTCAGATCTCAAAGATCTGTTTGGGATGTAGGGAGGAAGAATATTTTTTAAGGCTGGGCATTTATCAGGGGAGAATATTAGTTTATGAGCATAGGTTAGTTGGAGATAGTCTAGGTGGTTAGGAAGTTCTAACCAGTTCAGGGATTGAAGGCAGATGCAGTGGTGAGTTGAAGTTTTGGATTTGGTGGCAGATTTGGAGATCTTATTATAGCAAGCTTCAAGTTTAGAGGTGATCGATGTGGACAGATTGGTTAGGATAGGAGCTCCATATTGGAGAGAAGGTAGGAGGTAGCTTATTGCCAGGGTTAGCCTACAGGAGTTGAATAGAAATTGATTGTTCCTATATAGCATGCTTAACTTTTGGTGAGTTTTCTTTATATTTTGAAGTATGTGGAGATCGAATTTGAGGTGTTCGTCTATGATAATGCCTAGGAGTTTTGCAGAGGGGACTACTTCTATTGAGTTCGAAGATTTGCTTAGGACCTTGAAAGTGTTTTTGTCAAAGGAGGGAACCTTGGTGGGGAGGAATATTAGGATTTTAGATTTATTAGAGTTGAGGGAAAGGTGATTTTGGTGCATCCAGCTCTCAGTAGTGGAAAAAGCTATTTGAGTTTTGTCCAGAAGTTCAGGAATGTTGGGGGCGGCACAGACCAAAGTAGAGTCATCCGCGTATTGGATGACTGTAGTGTCAGGGATGAAAGCATGAAGGTTATTTATGAAGATGTTGAAAAGCATGGGTCCGAGGATGGTTCCCTGAGGAACACCAGTAGGTGTAGGCAGGAAGGAAGAGGAGGAGTTCTTCCATTTGACAGCTTGTGATCTGTCTGATAGGTAGCTGGAGAACCAGGAAAGAGAGTTGGAGGAGAGATTAAGGTTTGTGAGATGGAGGAGAAGGTGTGAATGGGAAATGGTGTCGAAGGCTTTTGAGAGATCTAGCAGAACTGCGAATACTGTGAGTCCAGAATCTCGGGCTAGATTGACAGTTTCTAGGAAGGATAGAAGGGCAGTTATGGTACTGTGGCCAGGGCGGAAACCGTGCTGGGTGGGAGTAAGGAGGTCATTCTGAATTAGGTATGGCATAAGTTTTAGGTGGATACATTTTTAGTTCCTTATTGTAGTGTAGACACTGTAGTTTCTCACAGTAAGCTGATGAAGGGTTTGTAGGGGGAGAATTGGATAGACAATGATGAGGTTAGAGATTATCTAGACATGAGAGAGAGCAAAGATTATGAGGTGGTCAGGGCAGAAGAAAAATTATGATCAGGAACTATTAAAACTAGTTAGCCAGGAGTAGTACAGGAGCAAAGCCAGGCGACATTAAGATAATTTTTAAGAATCTTTTTGAATTAGTTGGTAAGTATGCAGATGTATTCGAAATGTGAAGTGGAAGAGGGAATCTTCTCAATGGCTGCTGTTTATGCTAGTAATACTAATGTAAGAAAGTACTTTTTCAAGACTGTAATATATCTGGGACTTGCACTGTAAAAATAAGATAAAGGCTGACTATAAACAATTTAACATTGTGATATTGAGCTGCTGGGAGAGGATGTAAAAGTGTGTTGATCATATTATATTTATAGTAAAATATAGTAACGTTCCAAATGTTTATACAAGTAGAAATGTATACTAATTATCTTGGTTTATACTGCAAACAAAGGATTTTTGAAAATATTTTGAAAATGGAAAGCATTACATAACATTTGAAAAGAGCTGTGTATTTTTCCATTAACACTTGTTTTCTTTCCAATAAACATCTTCACTGAGTTGTCAAAAAAAAAAAAAACATAATTCTTTACTAAATTCTAGCTACCTGTGCTGGCATATGTTACACATCCAGTGCCCTATTTCCCCTGGCATAGCTGGCAATATCTCACATCGTCCCAGGGAGTACACACCATCAGCACATCTCATGACTACCCAGAATGGGAGTTAGAGATTTTCTGAACTGTGTTGATTTGCGGCTGCTGTTTGTTAAAAAAAAAAAAAAAATCAACAGTTTACTGTTGCAGAGCATTTTTCCTTAAAAACAGCTAATGTTGTGTATATTTTATTTCCAGGCTGTCCTTGTAACAGTTTTTTCTGCTATCTTGAGAATTTCCCATTGTGTTTACCTCCCTTCTGTGAGACTGATAGATAGTACTGTAAGAAGGACTCTAGGAAGTCTATTTTTGTCCAGAGGAAAGCTTATGTTTTTGAAGAGCTCTTACACAAAAGATTAGCTAATTATTTTACTTTATGCCACAGAAAACATGACAAGAGAAATCATGGAATTGTTCAGTGGTATTTTACCAGAGGATGTGCCATCTGTTTTGTGTATTTAAAAATTATCTTAGAAGCTTATATCTACTGGGTTACTATGTTGCTATCTGCACGTGTAATCACCTTTCTGGTCTGGACATTTCTTCTTTTTAAAGGGTTAACATACGGCCTTCCTGTTGTAAGAGGCAGATGTCCTTCAAGGATGCATCTGCAGTCATCACATATGGGTTGTCCTGCCTCAGGCAGCCCTTCGGTCAGCCGGATTCCAAAGTCTGGGTCCGACGTCGGCTGATGTCGCCCCTTCCCCGACGTCAGAGCGCCTGGGGTATAAAAGCGTCAGCCGACGCCATCTTCCTCAGTCTTTCTTGCCACGTGGTGCCCGAAGCAGAAGCAGTTCGCAAGTGCCGGTCGGCCAGCTCCTGTAATTCAGCTAAACCGAAGACTTCAAAAGCTAAGTACCCCGTTGGGGACTCTTTCTTGCCTCAGCCGATGTCAAATAAAATTAATAATTGCTTAACTTGTGGGAAACAAATACCTCATAAGGATTTCCACTCTTACTGCCTACCTTGCCTAGGCCCAGACCACGACGTCTCGGCCTGTTCCGCCTGTGCTTCCTTCAACCGACGCACTCTAAGACATCGGTCGGAGTTTAAAGAGGAATTTTTTGGGGCTAGTTTTGCTTACAAAATGCCGTCGGAGACTCCGACTTCACATTTAATAAAGAAACGGAAGGACAAGGACCGACACACGCGGTCCGCGGTTTTGGCTGAAACCACGGCCAGGCCTACCGCGAGTGTCTCGGTTGAAACCGAGTCCTTGGTACTACCGTCCACCGAAACCGTACAACCGACAACCTCGGCCCCGGAGGCCACTACTGTATCGGTTGTTGAATCTCCTTTGGAATCTGGTGTCCAGGAACCCTCCGACACCATTCCCTTAGACAAAACTACACCAGCACGTGGTGCAGCCAGGCCTCCTGCATCCATGTCTATTAAGGCATTTTCTAGGACTAAAGCTGCTAAACTCTCAAAATCTATGCCTCCCAGGGTTATTCCTCAGGGACCCACTACAGGTTCTCAGATCCTTAGTCTAGCAGAGGACCTTATTTCATTAATTAGGGGCTCTCAGCCTCATCCTGACAGGGGCTCTCAACCTCCTACCGAAAAAAGGCCCAGGGTTGAGCCCTCTGATCCCCTCTCCTCTGATGAGGCCTCTGATGGATCTGCTCTCTCGGACTACCAGGAGGAGGCTTTTCGCCTCTGAGGATTCAGATGCAGAGGAATCTATCCCCTCGGCCTCCCCTCCTGAAGAACTGTCTTTTGGGGAAACTTTGCACACTATGAGGGAGCATTTCCAATGGCAGGGCCAGGAATTCTCTGATTCCAGGAAGAGATTAAGTACCTTCTTACATTTGCCTCAGCATAGACCTTTGGCTATTCCCCCTGTTTTGAATGTCATTGATGATGTGTACTCTGAATCTAGCACAACCCCTGACACTCTCCCTCTGGCTCCTGCCAAACCCGATAGGTACTACAGGGTCCCGGAATCACATCTTTTCCTTTACAAGGCCCACTCTGCTGATCCAGAAACTATTTCCCAGGGCTCTAAAAGGGTTGCAGCTGTCACTACAAAAAATCCACTCCCCTCTGAAAGGGAGTCCAGGGCTTTAGAGCGATGAGGTAAAAAAGTGTATACTTCTGCTACCCTTTCTATGAGGGCTTTAAACTGTCAATTTCATATGATACAGTACCAAGAATATTTGTTAGATGAATTGCATAAAAAGCTGTCTTCACCTGAACCCCTAGATCGCAAATCACTTCAGGATCTGGTACATAACTCTCAACAGGTTAGCAACCATTTTTTGCAGTGTGATTATGATGCATTGGAACCTTCATGTAGGTCAGCTATGACAGGTGCAGTCATACGTAGGCATGCTTGGCTGAAGGAACAATCTCTGCTAGACCATGTTAAAGCAAAGCTTCTGGATGCTCCACTGGAAAAGCAAAAGTTATTTGGCTCCACTGCTCAGGAGGTCTTAAAGAAATTTGAGGAAAAGGCAAAATCTGTACAAACAGTCAAAGATTTTATGCAAGTCCAGCCACCAAGATTCAGCAGAAATTGGCCTTCCAAGAACTGGTCCTTTCCAGACACAGACAGATTTCAGAGAGGCAAGAATAGGCGTGCCAGAGGTAGAGGGCAAACTAGAGGCTCCTACAGAGGACGTCAGTGGAAGCCTCCCATCCAGAGAGGTAGTGCAGGGCCTACAACTGCTGCACAAGGACAGACTCAATGACTTTACTTTGACACCGCCAACCAGGGCTCAGTTGAAAGCACCTTTGGGCGGAAAGCTTTCCTTATTTTCAGAAAATTGGCACATTATTACAAGGGACAAATGGACACTACAAATAATAGACAAAGGATACAGGTTCCATTTCCACACATTAGCGAAAAGAAAAGGCATGCCAGACCTGCCACCAAATCAAAGGGCAGAGGCTTTGAAACAAATCTCCAACTTAATGAGAATGAAAGCAATAGAAAAGGTTCCTCTCGCAGAACAAGGCCAAGGATTTTATTCCAGACTCTTCCTTGTTCCAAGAAAAGAAAAGCAACGGAGGCCTATTCTCGACTTGTCCGCACTAAATACTTATCTCATTGTGCCAAAATTCAAAATGCTGACTCTACAGCAACTCCTTCCCATGCTGGGCAAGGGGTCTTGGCTGGTAACTCTGGACCTCAAGGAGGCATACCTGCATGTCCCTATCAGACAAAGCTGCAGAAGACACCTCAGATTTCTTGCAGGTTCAGAGCATTATCAGTTCTCAGCATTTCCCTTTGGCTTATCTACTGCGCCCAGAGTATTCACGAAATGCCTGGCATCAGTATTTGCACACTGCAGACTTCAGGGGATGCAAATATACCCGTATCTGGACGACTGCCTTATACAAGCGGACAGCTAACAAATTTTGGTAAAATACTTGAATTATGCCATCTATCTTCTTCAGGCCTTGGGATATACAGTCAACATTCACAAGTCAAGACTTGTACCATCCCAAAGAATAACTTTTCTGGGTGCGGATCTAGACACAACCACCCAAATGGCTTTCCTCACAGAAAAAAAACAACACCAACTACTGGATTACTTCACAAACCTGTCAAGACAAACTCAGCTGACTGCAAGAAAAATCCTGCAGGCCCTGGGTTACATGGCTTCTTGCATTCTTCTGATTCCTCAAGCAAGGCTACATATGAGGAAACTCCAATGGTACCTAAGGAGTTTATGGACTCAGCACAGTCACAGCTTGGAGACTTTGATACCACTCATCCCATGCCTTCAAAGGGAATTTCTGTGGTGGGCTCAAGCAAGCCAGTCAAACAGGGGTTTGCCCTTCAGCAAACCAATAGCGAGCCAAACCATTACAACGGACGCTTCAGACCACGGATGGGGAGCGCACATGGAAGGAAGATGCATTCAAGGACTATGGTCACAAAAAGAGCTACGCATGCACATAAACCAAAAGGAAATGCTGGCAGTGATGCATGCAATCGAGGCTTTCAAGTTATTTCTACATCAGGGCCACCTGCTAATAAGGACAGACAACACTACAGTTATGTGGTACATAAACAAGCAAGGAGGCACCCATTCCTACCCTCTTTGCAGACTGGCAATGAATCTATGGGAACTTTCCTTGACCCTCAATATACAGCTGCAATCCCAGTTTGTACCAGGAAAGGACAATATACTGGCGGACAGCTTAAGCAGGAGCATTATGAATGCACACGAATGGATGCTGCACCCAGACATCTTCCATCAGATAACACAATCATGGGGGAGACCGGACATAGACCTCTTTGCCTCCCCACACAATCATCAGCTGGAGAAATTCTGCACAAGGACAATACCACCCACAAGCATGGAAAGTGGACGCCCTCTCTTTCAGCTGGAGAACTCTAACAGTGTATGCTTTCCCACCTCTTCCATTAATGACCAAGGTCTTACTGAAGATCAGGGCAGAGCAGCCAAGAGTGATTCTGATTGCTCCGGACTGGCCAAGACAGCACTGGTACCCATTGCTAAAGAGCATGTCACAGACAAAACCATGGCTTCTGCCACAATGGCCGCTTCTCCTGACACAGCACAATTACAAAACTCTGCATTCCAACCTGAAAACATTACAACTAGCTGCCTGGAAAATACCTTGACTCATCACCAGGATAAGCTATCCAAGAGAGTGAAGGATATCCTCATGGAAGCTCGCAGGCCTTCCACAAGAAAGGCATACTCAGCAAAATGGAAAAGATTTCACACCTGGAGCACCTCTGCTACAGTTATGAACATGGCACATATTCTGGAATATTTGGCAGAAATGCTCCACAATGGCCTGTCTTATTCTTCCATTAAAATTCATGCTTCAGCAATTTCAGCAGAGTGCAATATTGATCCACCTGTCTTCTCTCATCCTCTGCTAAGACAGTTTCTAAGAGGAATTAAAAACATCAATCCTCCAAGGAAACCACCAGTGCCTACTTGGGACCTTAATTTCGTGTTGGAAAAACTAACACTGCCTCCGTTTGAACCAGCAGCATCTGCAGAACTACAGTTCCTCTCTTGGAAGACTGCCTTCCTTCTGGCCATAACCTCAGCAAGAAGAGTATCTGAGTTACAGGCCCTCATGGCAGTGCAGCCATTACTTATTTTTCATCAAGACAGAGTCTCATTGAGAACCAATCCTTAATTTATGCCAAAGGTGGTATCTAGGGTCTCATTAAACCAAGCTATTCACCTGCCTACCTTCTTTCCAAATCCACAAAACAAAGGGGAAAAGCTTCTGCACACCCTGGACATACACAGGCAGTTGCGCTACTACTTGGACAGAACAAAAAATTACAGAAAAACTGTTGTTTGTAGCATATGCTGCTGGTGCGCAAGGAAAAGCAATTTCAAAATGGATAGGGAATTGCATTCGTTTCTGTTACTCCTTTCATGGAAAAACTGTGCCAGCTAACATTAGACCTCATTCGACCAGAGCCACAGCCACCTCCACAGCCTTCTTAAGAGGGGTGGCTACCAAGGACATTTTAGAAGCTGCTACATGGAGCTCCGTGCATACATTTTCCAAGCATTACAACTTACCTTTATATTCCAGATCCAGAGCAGGCTTTGCTACAGCAGTCCTGCAGGGCATTTTAGCTACACCATCTTTTACATAGATCCTCCACCCCCAGATTGGCTATGGTATTCTACCCATATGTGATGACTGCAGATGCATCCTTGAAGGACATAGTACAGTTTTGTACCTACCATAAATGTAGATGTCCGATAGGTATGCATCTGCAGTCAGGTTTACCCTCCCTCCTTCCCCTCTGTGGTATTTCTTGGGTACATTCCCCTCTCATAGCTAGCTGGGGTTATCTATTATGGTGTATTTGTTTTTATATATGTATATATTTTTGTGCATGTTTGGAATTTATTGCATTTCTCCAAATTTAGCCTTCCTTAGAGGGCACCTGGCATCTGGGGCAAGAAAAACTGAGGGAGATGGCATCGGCTGACGCTTTTATACCCCAGGCGCTCTGACGTCGGGGAAGGGGCGACATCAGCCGACGCCGGACCCAGACTTTGGAATCCGGCCGACCGAAGGGCTGCCTGAGGCAGGACAACCCATATGTGATGACTGCAGATGCATACCTATCGGACATCTACATTTATGGTAGGTACAAAACTGTACTTTCTTTTTGGTTTAAAAGCCTTCAGCCAGACTTGATGCATTTTGTTAGGTAGTGGAATTGCTTGGGACTCACTAGATTGTTATGACTCAGTTGTAAAGCTGTCCATGCATCAGGAGGTGCAGTGAAATACATGCTTACCATTTTTGAAAGTAAGTTTCTTCTTGCTTTTCATGCCAGCATCCTCCATCCTTTTTCATAAGTGCTGTCTTCTATTGCCCCTTTGTTTTATGTATAGAACGTTTAATTTCCCCTTGGTTTGTTTGAAGGACAGTGATAGTTAACATGGTTGGTGAAGAATAAAAAAAAAAAAAAAAAAAAAACAGATATGGTTGTCCATTTTGTACTGTGTAACTACAACAGCTGCCATTAGTGCAGCTAGGTGTTTGATGCACTGCCAGGCTGAAGAAATGAACTTATGATCCTAATCTCTGTTTGTTTTAGTGAATTAGGCTTGTATCAAGAGCTTTCTGAAATCGCCAGTTATTTTAAGTTCTTAATTGTTCATTTTGTGTTTGCTTACAGAGAAGGAGAAGGCAGTAGTGAAGAGTCTTCAGACAGTGAAGATTACCCTGAATATCCAGTAAGTTTTATATAATTTTATATAACCAGTTATTCCAGGTTCATGTGAGGTAAATTTTTTCATCTGTGTAGTTATTTAGCAGGTTATACAAATATAATACCCAGTCGAATAGTGCACTTCACAGTAGAATACAAAGCAGTCTTTTTTTTTGTTTTTTAAGGAATCACATCCTTGTTGACGTGGCAAGTCATCAAATTTATTGTTGGTTGTTCAGTAAAAGAGAAAGAAGTGTCTTCTTTTCCTCCACAGTTCTTTTGTGCTGTCATATAGTGAAAATGTTGTCATCTCTGTATGCAAACCTTTCTTGGTCTTATGTTTCTGTTCGTGTAGACATGAATTTCATAAGCAGTACTGAACAGTGATTGTAACAGGACCATTTGACTGCCTCATAAGTTTTCTTCTATATTCAAGTTGTGGAGGCCAGAATTTGGTTAGGTTATATAGCTTTGATGCTCATCCGTGGAACTGAGTAACTCCCTTAGGTTAACTTAATGTGACTGATTAGTTTGGAATTTGTAAAATCCCTGGCTTTCCTGCAGCAAACTATTCTATAGCTCTTTCCCCGATTTCAGCTACTAAAAAGTGGAGTACAGTATCCTCGAGTGGCAATAAGAATCCCAACTCCTAGTGTACTTTGGGACCAACAACCACAGCTCAAAGGCAAACTTAATTCAGAGGCAATACACAAGTACAAGGCAAATCACTGAACTGAGAACAGTTTGTAGAAGTTAAAAGTAATTCAGTGCTTTCTGTCAAAATGATTTCCACAGGCTTGTTTCTTATGTGTCCTCAAAGTAGATTGGTATATTTCTGGTCACCTTTTTGATATTCCCTTTCCTGGAGTAGATCTTAAAGGTGGGGGGGGGGGGGGGGGGTCATCATCAACTTTCATGCTAACGAGAGAGTGCTTTCTACAGTGATAGCCAGGGCAGTCTGTGTTCTTTGTGTGAGTAATCACATAGCAGATCTCTTTGAAGGGTACTTATATAAGCAGTGCAGCTACTAAACAAGAGTGCACCACTGAGCTGAAGTTTTCACTTTTGTTGAAGACATTTTTCAAGTCCAGTACCCATTAGGGCTATTTACCTGACCTGTAAGGTAAGATTTCAACCTGCCTTAAAAAAAAAAAAAATAGTTATGAAGTAAAAAAGTTGAGATGTGATTGGAGCAGTTGCACAATGGTAGCCACAGCACTTGGACAGACATAAGTTCATAGGTAGGTACTAGGCTATTGGCCCTAGGGGCCTATACAAGCCTAGCCAAAAAGGTACCCTGGCTTTCGCCACCCAAGGAAATTATTTTCCTGTGCCCCTGTCAAGCAGAACCACAGAAGTGATCCCGGGGGTGAATTTCCTATTGCCCATCCAATCATCAAGATTATTCTTGAAGAGTGCTAATGAGGAGCTCTGTTTGACATAGGTAGGTAGTCTGTTCCAGAGTATAGGAAGTCTCTGGGACAGGAATCTATCCCTCCAGCATGTTCTATTTATTGTGGTGACAAGGTTTAGGTCCCTAGACCGTGTAGCTCGGAGGGATTGGGATTTTTTTAAGTGGAGCATGTCCAACAGCTCTGGGTTTGACATAGCTTTGTATGTTAGGCAGAGATCGCCTCTGAGTAGGCAATATGTGACGGAGTAAAGCTGGAGTTTTTTGAGACGGTCTGCGTAAGGCATCTGTTTGAGGCCAGTAATCCCCTTTGTGAGGTATTTTTGCGGCCTTTCCAGTTGTTATAGATGTCTTGTGAGGTACATACCAAAAGGGGCATTGTACTCTATAATGGGTCTAATGAGTGATGAGTAGAGGGGAACAATGACCTCTTTTTTTCTGGATGAGAAACCTTTTGTGATGAGGTGTGCCACGTAGAAGGATTTCCTGACCACTGTGGCAATGTAATTATCAAAGGAGAGACTACTGTCCACCTGTGTCCCAAGGTCTCTTATCACACTTTCGGTGTTAAGTAGACTACCGTCTATGTGGTAGTTCAGAGTTTTTACCAAAGGGGATGACAATGCACTTTTTGGCATTGAGCTTGAGACCATGTCTTTGACACCAGGCATCTGTCTCAGTGAGGCCCTTTTGTAGGATGTCCACATCATTAGGAGTTTTGATTATGGTTCCTAGTTTGCAGTCATCTGCGAATTTAGTTAGCCAAAGACCTTCTGTGTTAGCCTGTACTTCAGCGATGTAGATACCAAACAGGAGAGGACCCAGGACTGAACCCTGTGGTACTCCACTTGTCACTGGTCTAAAGTCTGATTTGGAGTCTGCCACTTTTACAGTGTGGGTTCGGTCAGTAAGCCAGTTGGCAACCCATCTTGTGACATAGGGATTTATACCTAGTTTAGTGAGTTTATCTATAATTCCAGAGTGGAGGATGGTGTCAAACGCCTTGGCGAGATCTAGATAGGCTGTGTGAACCACCTTACCCTCATCTATGGCTTTGGTTCTACTTCAGAGAAGTCTCTCAGGTTTAGGAGACATGATCTGCCTTTTACAAACCCAAACTGTGTGGGGTCCAGAGTTTGGAGATCTCCAATGTCTTTGTTTATGAGTTCCATGATAATACGTTCCATGGCCTTGCAGATGAGGCTCGTCAGGCAAATGGGGCGGTAGTTCCTGGGGTCTGTTGTGCCCCCCCCCCCTTTGTGGAGTGAGATAGCTGTCGCGGTGCGCCATTCAATGAGCACAAAGCCTGAGGTGAGGCTATGATTGAACATGGTACTTAGGTGGGGTGCCAGTTCATTCTGCAGTTCATGTAGAAGGCAGCCAGGGATGTTGTCAGGTCCCATGGATGCTGTGTTCTTTGCTTTGGAGAGTGAGGTTTTTACCTGTGCAGCCGTGATTACAGGAACTTTGCATTCTTTCGATATAAAGATGGGCCCTTTAGGGGGTGAGAGGGGGGTAAAGTTAGCACTAAACCTATCTGCCAGGATGTTGGCAATATCAGTTGGTTCTGTATACTTAGTGTCATTGTGCTGTAACTCAGAGCAGATCTGAGTGTTGCCATTGAGATTTTTGACATAGCTATAGAATGCTTTGTGGTTGTCTTTAGAATCAGTGGCAATTTTGTTTTCATAACTAGCTTTGGAGGATTTTATGACTGATCTCAGCTTCTTACTGAGGCTGACTAGTAAGTTCCTCCAATCGTGGGATTTTACTCTTTTTTGCAACAGTTTCTTTCTTCTGCTGTCTAGTTTGTTTATGGCAGAAGACCACCAGATTGGCTTCCTTTTTTTGGAGGATAGCATCTTGGTTCTGTTAGGGATATCACGATCCATGCACTCGTGTAAGTGCTTATAAAGTGCATTTGTGTAGGATTCAACAGTCGTACCTCTATTCTCACATGATGGACTAACCATCTATTTCCATCAGCACTTACATATATTTCTAGTACATCATTGTTAAGGTTCTTTTATTTTTAGTGCTATTTCACCTTATCCCCAGAAGTGCCAGGAAATAAAAAATATAAGACTGATCCTGAATTTTAGGGATTTCAAGGTGTATGTAATGTGCAGAAAAACGTTGCTTGCATTCTATTTCTTGTACAGAGTTTGTCCTGTTTCTTAAGATAAAAGGTGCTTCTCACCCTTTGCATCCTGTCTCAGGCACATTCTAAGGATATAATTCTAAACAGATAGTTACCAATTTTTTGCATATTTTTTGGCTGTTGTTCAACTTGATGACCATCAAGCCTTCTTCAAGATAATCCCATTCATTTCACCTCTTCCCAAACATAATAGACAGTACTCTATTAACGATAAATGAGAGCTGGAGATTACATCTGTAATCCTTGGGAGGGCTAGGAAATGTTTGTACACCCTCCTCTTGTTGACGTGCCTTCTATCAAAAGCCCCAATGCTTGTGCATCATTCATCCAGACACCCGTGATGCTTGGCAGAAGTGCTAGACAATCCTTGACTGGGCTTCTGTTGCCAAGTGCCTATATGTACAGTGTGTACATTTTGTCTTTTCCCCTCCCTTCTCCTCCATGTGCTGCTGCAGCAGCATTTTAATGGACTCCTTCCTATGAAATGAGAGAATTAGTGTCCCATTCACTTCCATCCCTTCTTGGCCACCTCCTTAAAGGAGTAATTTGGGGGTAGGCCACTAGCTGATTGTAGGGTAGCTTGGGAACAGTTAATGTTTTACTTACTTACTTAGCTATAGAGGTAGAACAAACTGATAACATCTTGGGGAACTTTAGGGCTGTTCTTTGCTGCATTCATACTCACGTAGGCCTCAAGCATGGCAGTGTCTGCTCTGGTTTCCTGAGTATGATTTGCATGTTTCCCTGCCTGGTTGACTGGCTATTTCATGTTACATACTTAGTGTGATGCCCCACCTCTGGATCAGTAATCAAGGAGCCTCAATCCTCACCACTGGCACCAGTGGGGGATGTTCACTAGGAGGATAACAGGTACACACACAGTATCTCCAGATGGAGCTATCTGCATCATAGACAGTCAAGCACAATTTCCCTTAAGAGCACAATGGGAACACAGTCAGTCTAAGGCTAGTTTCTCCCTTTTTCTCCAGATCCCCAGTAAGACTCCCCACTGGCACAGCTATAGAGTTGAGATCTCAGCTGAGTGTGTCCAATCCAAAACCATCAACACCCTCTCTATCCAACTAGTACTTTCTGTCCCTGCCCAGGTAGCTGACGCACACACTCTTGGAGATTTGATTTACACAC
Organism: Protopterus annectens; assembly: GCF_019279795.1. Lineage (NCBI taxonomy): Eukaryota > Metazoa > Chordata > Ceratodontiformes > Protopteridae > Protopterus > Protopterus annectens. Next base: position 731,078,290 of record NC_056727.1, on the reverse strand, counting down.
ACACACACACACACACACACACACACACACACACACACACACACCTGGGAAAGGCTGGCACAGGTATAGTACCTATGCCCCTTTCTGCCCATACTGTAATGTAGTTACCACCATCACCAGACACTCCTGCAGACTACCTTAAAGCCCTTACAAGGGTACCCAATATACTGAGTGAAATTAATATTAATACAAATGGTAGTCTGACCAGGAGCAAATCTGCGACACGGATCTGGGAAGGATCCAACTTGGCTGCATTTTCCAGCATTGGATCCGAGCTCCAAGCTTCTGCCTTACCCATAATGCCCCTGTCTCCCTCCTCTACTCAGATCTGATTTGCCGGGTGTGTCGCTAGCATCGTGGCCCATTGCTGCAGGCTTTTGGTGAGTGTTTTCTGCTAATTTAATCCTTTGCGTCTGATTTTTCCTATCCTCTTTCCACCCTTTCACCTTCCTCTACTTTTGCGCTTAGGCATCTTTCCTTAGCTTTCAAAAAAAAATCTGATCTCGTCCCGTCTTTTCTGTCTCCCCCTCTACTTAGGTGTGTGTGTGTGGGTGTGTGTGTGTGTGTTTTCTGGGTCCTCTGCTTCCCCTTCCATGGCTGATGCACCTAAGCCAGGGTTTAGGAAGTGCTCAGAGTGTGGCCATAAGCATTCCCTTCCCCCACTGATGGCCACACTCTGTGCGTAGTCTGTTTAGGGGTCCCACACCTGGATTTCTCTTGTTTGATCTGTGCGGGATTCAGTTCTCATTTGTTGATCAACAGGAGGAATAAGCTGATCCTTAAGGACCTCCTTCCTCCTCCCACTGCAGAGGCCCAAGCTTCATCCTCAGCTTCTGCTGCTTCCTCCTCCCTGGGCTCTGGGACTCAACCTCCTGCCACGAGGGCCGGGAATTGGGAAAAGAGCAAACACTGAGACTGTGATAAGCCGAGGAAGCTGTCCCCAGTCCGCTCTTCCTTGGCTGAACCTCCGCCGAAATTTCGCCTGGCTCCCAGCTTGGGCTCCCCCCGGCTCCATTCGCCTTGCTTCTCTTTGGAGCCAGAAGTTTCTCAAAGCTGTTCCCCTGTTTTGGCCTCCACCCACCACCTGTCTAAGCTGGTGTCTGTGGCCTCTGCCAGGTCCACCCCAGCCTTTCCAAAGCCAAGGTGGACAGGATGATGCGGAGATTTATCCATGCACAGATTCAGATGCAAGTCATGCCTGCCCCCTCCCCCCTGGGGTTAGGGGCGTGCAGTCTACCTTTTTGCCGATCACGCCTTCTCCAACCTGACCCCCAGCTTTGGAGTCTTTGGGTCCAAGGACCCCCTGTGTCGAGGGGTCAGCGCCGATGGTACCTTGACGCCAACCATTGCCCTGAGTGGGTCTGCTCCAATCAGCTTGGAGCCGTCTGGCTCTCGAAGCTGTAGCCTCGGTGCCGGATCCAAAGGGGTGGTGTCAGCTCCGAGTTTTTTGGATCCAGGCCATCCACTCGAGTCTTGGCACCTGAAGGTTCGGCTCCAGCGCCTCCATTGACTCAGAGGATTACGGACCCGGTTATTCTCCCAGCTCCATGGATTTGTTTTCCCTCTGCCTTCGACATGGTGGAGAGGGTCCTTTCACTTTCATTGAGACCCTTGATGCTTTTGTCCTTGGAGTCCATCCTGGCTCCCTCTGTGTCTGGTCTGGATTCTGCCATCTTGCCCCCTTAGGGACAGTCTCCTCTCCACCCCAGGGAATTCCCCCACGGGAACAGCCCAAAGCTTTAGAGGCCTGCCCAGAGACCCACCATAAGAGAGATGTTCTTCGTGTATCACTGTTGCAGTCATTACATTTGGGTTATCCTGCTGGCAGGTTGCCCTCAGTCAGCCTGAATTCCAAAGTCTCGGGTCCTGCGTCGGTTGCTGTCGCCTCTTCCCTGACGTCAGGTCGTCAGGGGTATAAAAGATGCAGCCGACGCCATTTTCTTCAGTCTTTCTTGCTGTGCGGTGCCTGAAGCAGAAGCAGTTCACAAGTGCTGGTCGGCTGACTCCTGAGATTTTCATGTTCGAGTTTCAGATCCGAAGTCTTAATTAAAAGCTAAGTACCCCATTGGGGAAACTTTTTTCTTGCTCCAGACCGATGTCAGAAAAAGTTAATAATTGTATTTCTTGTGGGAAGCAAATACCTCATAAGGACTTTCATTCTTACTGTATTCCTTGCCTAGGCCCTGACCACGACATTTCTAGTTGTCGGTTTTGTACTAGATTTAACCAACGCACTATTAAGCGTCGGTACGATTTTGCATTAAGCTATTTTGGATGAAGATTTAATTATACAATGTCGTCGGATAGCCATCCGACTACCGGAGTTCACAAAAAACGCAAAGAAAAAGACAGGCAAACGAGGTTCAAAACCGATGACGAAGCTTCTCCTAAGCAAGTCACCGGTTCGCCGGTTCTCAGTGAGGTGCTTTTGCAGCCCCTGACGCCCGCTACTTTAGAGTCACAGGCCACTACCGACTCCCACGTGGAGTTGGCCAGGCCGCTGGAAACTCAAGGTATTGGAGCCTTGGAGATTAATCCCTCAGATGGGTCCGTTGCCGCTGAGCAGGCATCGGCTTCTGAGGGTATATTCAGACCTAAACAATTATATATTAAACCGACTTCAAAGGCAAAGACTAAAACAACTTTAAAGGCAAAGAAACAAGTTCACCAGCCACATGGACAGGCCTCCTTGCCCAAAAAACAGATGCTCAAAGTGGCCGAAGACTTAATTACCTTAATCAGGTGTTCCCATCCCCCTCCTGATAAGAGGCCTAGGCAAGAGACAGACTATGAATCTTCAGATCAGGTTTCCATTTCTTCTGATTCCTCTTCTGATCATGAATATTCTCTTCCCCCCTATGAGGATTCTGATGCTGAAGGATCAATTCCTTCAGCTTCTCCTCCTGAGGAGTACTCTTTTGGGGAAACCTTACATACCATGAGGGAGCAGTTCCACTGGGAGAGCCAAGATTTTTCAGAATCTAAGAAGAGGCTCAGAGACTTCCTTTTACTACCATAACACAGGCCTCTAGCTATTCCACCTGTGTTAGACATTGTAGATGATGTGTTCTCAGAGTCTAGTCTGACCCCTGACTCCTTACCTCCAGCTCCTGTTAAGCCAGACAGATACTACAGGGTCCCTGACTCTCATAAATTCCTTTTCAAAAACTCTTCTGCAGACCCAGAAACTATTTCTCAGGGTCCCAAAGGGGTCAAGGCTTCCACTGCAAAAAAACGAACAACAGCAGGAATGGAAACCAAGTTGCTACACCACAGAATGAAACAACAAAGCCAGTATACAAATAAGGTTCTGTATTTATTCTCTAGCGCCTCGGCCACAGTAAGCCTTCAAGGAGTAACACATAACACAGACAAAAACGTTAATATAGCATCAGCTATTAACAACAATCAGACACTTAAGCTATTAAATCATTAAAGTTAATTAAAAGACAATTCAAACAAATTTAGAATGCATTCCAGGCAAAATCAAATAACACTTCTCCAGCAACAATCTGTGTTCAAACCCCTAGGAATTTGGGTTTCATACTTCAAAATGAAAATAGTTTCTTTCTTTAAAAGTGCATTCTTAATCAAATTCTCATTTAATTCACTTATAAAAACCTGTTCTAAAATGGTTGCTGTTAAACTATCACATTTTCCATTATGACATTCATAAAAATGCTGAGCCAAAGGGCTCTCTAATTTTTTTACCCTAATATCCCTCAAATGTTCTAATAATCTCACCTTAAACATTCTCTTCGTTTGGCCAATATAAAACTTATTACAACCACATCTGATGGCATATATCACTCTCTCAGTTCTACAACTATACTGGCCATTTGGTCTATACTCAATATTATTTATATAAGGGAAAAAATTAATTACATAAGGGCAAACACTACATTTACCACATGATGACATCCCTCTACTCATAATTTGGTAGTGCAATTTTTCATCAGGTTTATGAAATCTAGTGTGCACTATCATATCCTTTACATTTCTACCCCTCTTGTAAGAGAACATTAACTTTTTTTCAACTAAACTCTTCAATTCAAAATAATTTTTTAAAAAGTCCCAAAAATGTGAAATACATTTTTTGATATTCTCACTACAAATATAAGTAGAAACCATAAATATCTTTTCCACTTCTTTGTGATTCTTAATATCATTCCTATACTTATTTATACATAATGACCCCTTATTAAACCTATTATTAAAAATCATATTGATATCTAAAATCAATCAACTTTATATCATATTGTCTTTTTTCAAACATATTCCTAGTGCATAATATTTCATTCATAAATATATTGTCATCATTACATAGCCGAGAAATTCTCAAGAATTCACCATATAGTAAGGCTTCAAGGGTATGTTTAGGGTGACAGCTGGTGCCCATCAAAAATAATTTGGTAAATCAAATTTTCTATGTATACTAGTGATGACATGTTGTCCTGAAGTACCTTGTAGATTAATATCTAAAAAAGAAACAGTTGATCCACACTGTATACCATGAAAACATATATTAAACCTATTTATTTGAATATCCTGTATAAAATCATTCACTAAATGCTTACCCCCTTCACATAAAAAAATCATCAATAAATCTAAAATAAAATTTTACATGATTTTTAACAAAACAATTGGTATAAATACATTCTTTTTCAAGTAATCCCATAAAAATGTTAGCATACATTGATGAAAAATTTGATTATCAAAGTAAAAATAATTATTTTCTAAACAAAACTTCAATAAATCTAAAATATAATGTGTTAACGGAAAATCTCCCATCTGTTTGTATACTGCTTCAATTCCAAATGCATGTTTAATATTGGTATAGAGACTCTTAACATCTAGAGTCAGCCAGTACATATTATCTACCCAAATAACATTTTTAATTTTATGAAGAAAATCAAAAGAATCTTGTATATAAGACGGGAGTTTCTGAGCTTCCTTTAACAATACTTGATGCAAAACAACTCCCAGATTATGTAATAAAAGCTCATTCATTCCCCCACTCAGCCACTACCACTGTACTACTACTCACACCACCACCCATGTCTCACCCATACTCAGCTCCCCTCCCACCAGCTCAAGAACCATCCCTGTGCACCCCCCACATATTCTTCCAACTATATTACTCATAGTGCAACACCTGAAATCCGGCGTTTTGTTCAACAATGTAAAAGCAAAACCACAAACAAAAGGCTAGCAGACACTCGTAAAAAACTGGAACCACAGTAGTGAGTGAACAGTTGTAAGCACGAATGAAGAACCTTCCAAAAATATAAATTGATAAGTAGCGCAGCTACTGGAAATTAAATCGCTGCCCACAAAACTGTGATAAAATCTTTTATTAACACATATGTTAAGCGCTTTCACTCGTTTCAACGAGCTTCATCAGAACAAATAAACGTAATTCTTTTGCAGCTTTTGAATGTTAATGCTTTGGCGCCAAACTGACGTAATGTTAAAGCAACAGTAGTAAATTGACTCTGCAAAGCGTACATAGTAGTTGACAATCATATAAAAAAATTTTTAAAAACAGTTTTTTCAAGTCATATAAATAATACGAAAAAATGGTACATGTATATAAAAATATTTGATATATGTTAAAAATATTTGTAAAGACCATGATTCAGTATTAATAAAAATCTAATGAATGCATTAATTATAAAATCAGTGAGAAGAATATCTAAAAAATGTGAGCACTGAGTGTATGTACAAGAATATGTACAAGCAATATATACAAAAAAATATATACAAAAGTAGTATAAGTGCAATCATCTTTTTATCATTAACAGGGGTTTCACTGTAATATAGTCATTTATGCCAGGCAAAGTCATTGCATCAGTGTACAATTGCCACCAATATTCTTTGTAAGCTAAGGTGTTTTTTATATTTCCACCTCTAGGATTTACTTTAACAGTCTCCAATATAGCAAACTTAAAAAAATGTTCATTACCAACCTTACTAATATGTTTATATAAAGCATTATTAGTATCTTTAGTTTTTATGCCATATAGATGCGAATATATCCTTTTTCTGAATTGTCTTTCTGTTCTGCCTATATAGTAGGCAGGACAGATATTACATTTGGCAATGTATACTAACATGCTGATTTTACAATTTCCTTGTTTAGGTCTAATTATGGTGTTATTAACATTGTCCAATGTAAGACAACTCCCTTCACATATAGCATTGCACTGGCTGCAAGCCCCACATTTGGTAGTGTGTGTATCCTTCCTAATTTTCATCTTGCACCCACTTTCTAGAATATTCTTCAAATTTCTACCCATTTTGTAAACAAAACTAGGCTTAGGTCCCAAGATGTTCTGAGTATCTTGGTCCGAAAAAAATATCTGCCAATTTTTTGTCAAGATGTTCTTTACTAAGTGGGAAAAAGGTCCAAATTCAATGATATAGGCTCTGGTAAATGTAGACTTATTTCCTTTCTTAGTGATGCTATTTCTATCTATAGAGGTCTCAATATTTCCACTATTTTGCCCCAAAAGTGGCTTATATTTAGATCCCCATTCATTTAGAACGTAAGTCCCTGTATCTTGCATCATTTGTTCATCATATCCCCTTTCTCTAAATAAGGTCGTAATAAATTTGACTTCGTCCGCAGTATCCTGTCGGTCCGAAGTCATTCTAATGGCTCGAATTAATTGTCCTTTGAATATGTTATATTTGAGTTTCTTGGGATGGTTGCTGTTGTAGTCTAAGTATGAGTTAGAGAAGGTGGCTTTCCTATTAATCTTAGATTTAAATTTATCACCTTCACATGTAATAAAAGTGTCTAAATAAGCCACACCTTCATTATTGCACTCATAAGTAAATTTTAAGAACTCACTACTATTGTTGAGATAATGAACGAAAGAAATGAAAGAATTGGTGTCCCCTTTCCACAAGATATAGATGTCATCTAGGTAGCGGGAATAATAAATAATATTCCCGTAGTAGCTACTATTAAAGATGGTATTCTCCTCCCAATCAAGTAAGACCAGGTTGGCAAAAATGGGGGCACATGCTGCCCCCATTGCCACCCCTCTGGTCTGCCTGAAAATCATCTCCCCTTCAAAATAAATATAGTTATGTTCTAGTACAATACTAGTACGTTCCACTAGTAAACTTATCTTGTCCCAACTCATATCAATTCTTCTGTATGCTATATGAACTTCATTCAAAGATGTCACTGTGTAATTACCTGAGTTGTGCAATATATCATGAATGATGGTGCTATATGAGAAGGCATCAAAAAACACCATGCCTCCTCCCTTGTCAGGTTTCATGATACGAATGCTGTTGTCAGATCTCAACTCTTCCAAAAGTTTGTGTTCATCATAAGTTAAATTTCTTCTAATCTTTGTCCTTGAAACTTTCTTATTAAGTTCATATATCTCCCTAGAAGTCTTTTTTTCAAAATTCTGAACATATAAGTTGTTACTAGGAATAAAGCAACTTTTTTTCTTTAGTTTGCTATTCTGTCCATATTGGACTGAATTCTGTTTGAACAGAAGGGCCAAATTCAACTTTCTAGTGTATAATTTCAATTCACTGAGGCAGTCTACTAAATTGAAATTAGTAGTCGGGACAAATTTCATGCCCTTTGATAACAAGGTGAAGTGGGTAGTCTCCAATTGCAAATTACTGTAATTGAATATTTTAAAATTATTATATTCACAAACCACTCCATCCTGTTTAATGAAATGATCCTCACTCTGTCCAATGGAGTACAACCCTTTGTTTCTGTTCAGCACTAAACTAGGCTGAGATGAACTTAAAACTTTTTCTTCCATCTCCCCCCTTGTTTCCATTTTGCAGATTGCCCTTTCCTTGGCACCTGAAAAAAATCTCCCTCGTGTGTGTAGGCTTCCCTATGATATGGTGTGTCATGCCTGTTAATTTCATTGTCACTATAAGTATAAGCCGATTCCTTATTAGTCCATTTATACATCTCATGACTTTTATACTGTTCAATATCCCTATGTAGCTTCCTGCTTTTCTTTTCAAAAGCTTTTTTTGCCCTATAATCAGCTGTCTCAAACTGTTTGTGATATAGTCTATCCCACTGAGAAAACGCCAAATCTTCGACAATTAAATGGTTAATTTTTTCGACCTCATTAATACATTTACATAGTTTAGCATCATTAAATTTTATAAGAGTCTTCATAAATTCAAAACCAAATGAATCAAACAACATATTAAATTCATTTACTACTGTTTCCGTAATATCAATACCCATTGGTGCTTTGTAAAACCGTAAGCCCATGGGTACAATTTTCAAAGACAAACAGTGACTTAAATGCGCGTTATCTAACTTAGCTGCATGTATAGTGTTCAGTTTTTTACCAAAGGCATGAATAATATCTTTTAAAGTGCCTTTACAAACAATATCATTGGTGTCTGATAATTTTCCTTTTAAAGTATCAAAGTTGCAATCTTTGTCGAAAAATTATTTTAAATTGTAACTTTTTTTACTTTGTGTAACATTAACAGTTTGCCTGTCAGATAAAACAGAAGTACCTGTAACTTTATTGTCCTTGGTCAAAACTTGACCATATGTCTTAGCAGATTGTGAAGTTTTCGGTCTCGTGCCAGTCCGTCTCGCTTCTTCAGTTAAATTTCCAAATGAAAAGTCAAATATAAAGTCATTTACATCCATTTTGTGGTTGTCGACTCTACCCACAATACTGGAGAGGTCTATCCCACCCCTCTGTTGAGATTTATTTTCTTGCCCATTAGGAATACCTGGAGATGAAGTCGATGGTATTTCCGCACTGTTTCCCGTCACTGTGGGATTAACCCCAAAATCGTTTAATAAAAGAGAGTTACTGTTGTGACGAGCTGAGAAGTTGTTGTGACCCACTTGCTTCCCATCTGGTTCACGATAAAACAAGTCTTCTCGCCGCCCTTCACTGCTAAAAAGTTCCAAAAAGCTTGGTTACCTCTCCACGTAAAGCTGACACTTCCGCCCGAAGGTCAGCAATTTCTTTACCATAACTAGGCGAGGCAATGCTTGCTGGACTACGAGTGATATCCATAGTGCAACACCTGAAATCCAGCGTTTTGTTCAACAATGTAAAAGCAAAACCACAAACAAAACGCTAGCAGCCACTCGTAAAAAAACTGGAACCACAGTAGTGAATGAACAGTTGTAAGCACGAATGAAGAACCTTCCAAAAATATAAATTGATAAGTAGCGCAGCTACTGGAAATGAAATCGCTGCCCACAAAACTGTGATAAAATCTTTTAACACATATGTTAAGCGCTTTCACTCGTTTCAACAAGCTTCATCAGAACAAATAAACTTAATTCTTTTGCAGCTTTTGAATGTTAATGCTTTGGCGCCAAACTGATGTAATGTTAAAGCAACAGTAGTAAATTGACTCTGCAAAGCGTACATAGTAGTTGACAATCATATAAAAAATTTTTTAAAAACAGTTTTTTCAAGTCATATAAATAATACGAAAAAATGGTACATGTATATAAAAATATTTGATATATGTTAAAAATATTTGTAAAGACCATGATTCAGTATTAATAAAAATCTAATGAATGCATTAATTGTAAAATCAGTGAGAAGAACATCTAAAAAATGTGAGCACTGAGTGTATGTACAAGAATATGTACAAGCAATATATACAAAAAAATATATACAAAAGTAGTATACGTGCAATCATCTTTTTATCATTAGCAGGGGTTTCACTGTAATATAGTCATTTATGCCAGGCAAAGTCATTGCATCAGTGTACAATTGCCACCAATATTCTTTGTAAGCTAAGTATTTCCACCTCTAGGATTTACTTTAACAGTCTCCAATATAGCAAACTTAAAAAAATGTTCATTACCAACCTTACTAATATGTTTATATAAAGCATTATTAGTATCTTTAGTTTTTATGCTATATAGATGCGAATATATCCTTTTTCTGAATTGTCTTTCTACTATATTACTCAAACATAAAGCATCCCTACAACTTAACATAGTAACCCTCCCACCATACCTATTACCCACAGAGCACAATCATAAAGTTTCCCTTATAAACAAACACATTCAAAAACTGAGAAAACTAATAATCTCATGCATATCAAAACTAGCTCTAAGTGGAGACATCCACCCCAACCCTGGCCCTACCATCTCCAACCCCAATCCTCATAATCAGACTAGAAACCACAACTTCTCCCATATTACAACCAATAGAAAGCCAAGTGAAATATTAGAAGTATATCCAACAAAGTCCATGAACTCCATGCCACCATAGACTTATACTCCCCAGATATAGTCATCCTGACAGAAACCTGGCTAAAACCTCACATTACCAGTGAGCAAATACTCCCTACAGGTTACGGCATACTAAGAGTAAACCGGCTAAACAAAAAAGGAGGTGGTGTAGCTATAATATTTAAACAGCATTTAAACATCCAGATCTTAAAATCATCAGTTCTACAAATAAGCAATGAAGAAATAATATATACCAACCTCAAAATTAACCAAAACAATACCATCAACATAATTGGATGCTACTTCCCACCTGGCCAAAACATCCCTCCACTAGAAAACCTCCTCAGCTGGTCTACCCACCATCTCCCCCAAGAAACTATCATCTTAGGTGATTTCAATATTGACTGGCAATCCTGTTCTGGCAACAATCCAACCCATCATGTACACCTTCATGGCTTCACCCAACTAGTCCAGTCACCAACAAGGATAAATAAAAACTCCAGCAAGCACACTACCCTGGATTGGATACTAGTCAGTAAGAACCCCCAGTCATATATAACAGGCTGCTTATCAGATAGCCTCAGTGATCACTCCCCAACATTCCTACTCAAAAAATACCTGTACCAAGCTAAACCTGTCATCTATCGTCAAATACGTAAAAAAATAAACTTTAACCCACTCACATTCATCTCATCCCACAAAGAATGTAACTGGCATGCTCTAAAGTACCTCAGTCTAGATGACGCAGTTGAATTTTTTAATACTACCTTCCTGAACTTCCTTAATTACCATGCCCCCATAAGATTTTCCAGAACCAAAGCACAACCCTCCCCATGGCTACAGAAAACCACTAAGTCAGAAATGAAAAACCGGGATAAAGCTTGGGAGCACTGGCGCAAAACCAAAACCCCCGCAGCTAGACAGAAATTCCTAGAACTACGCAATAGAGTCAAAAAGCTAATAAAACGGGACAAATTTCAATACTACCAGTCTGCCCTAGACTCCTCACAACACAGCCCCAAACAATTCTGGTCCTCCATAAACTCCATCCTCCACCCAGGTAAAGTCAGTACCCCTCCTCCTAACATCCCTCACTCCTCAGAAAATATTGCTACCTCATTCAACACACACTTCACCCAAACCATACTATCACTAGGTAAACAACACAACCACCCTCCCCTCCAACCCACACCTTCAACTAGTAATCTCCCCACTGCCTTCTCTTTTTCTCCTGTACCTACCTCCAACATAAAAAAAACTCTTAATTAAACTTAAACCCACCAAATTAGCAGCAGACAACCTCCCAAGTGAATACCTACAAATCGCAGCTGGTGCTCTGGCCTACCCAGTATCCATCTTGATTAACCGATCTCTATCAGAAAGTTACGTTCCCACATTGTGGAAAGTCTCACATATAATTCCCCTCCACAAAGGCGGGCCCTCTGCAGAACTAACCAATTACCGCCCCATAGCTATTCTCTCTCCACTCTCCAAAATACTAGAGAGATGCATACACTCTCAGGTCTCACACTACCTCCTTACTAACAACCTCCATTCCAGTACTCAGCATGGTTTCCGAACAAACCATAGCACCACCACTGCCTTACTCTCCTTTACTAACAATATCCTTCAGCATAAAAACAATGGCTATCTCTCCTCTGCTACTTTCCTAGATCTATCTAAAGCATTTGACATGGTCCCACACAAACGACTTATCTCTGTCCTCAATAACCTATCCTTCTCACATTCAGTCACCAACTGGTTCCAGAGTTACCTGTCTGACCGCCAACAATCCGTTGTATGGCAGAATGACATATCTCCCCAACTACCTGTCTCCATAGGGGTTCCCCAAGGATCCATCCTTGGACCCCTACTTTTCTTTGTTTACACCAATAATCTAGCCTCTGCCACCAAACATGGCACACTCATCCAATACGCAGATGACTCAACCATCATCTGCTCAGCCCAGTCCCTACCCAAACTGCAAAAAGTCACACAGGAAGCCTTTTCCTCTGTTGAAACATGGTTATCCGATGCCCAATTAATACTCAACCCAAACAAAACGAAACTACTCATCTTCCAACCCACCAGACATACTCAAAACAACTCTCACTTTAACATCACAGCAAAAGACAACACCACTATATACCCAACTGAACACACCACATTGCTAGGAGTGGAAATAGACAATAAACAAAAATTTGAGATTCACATATCCTTGACCATAAAAAAGTCCACAAAAAACTAGGAGCATTATACAGAAATAAACAATTTCTCACCAAAGCAGCAAAGATTTCAATAGCAAATTCTCACCTTATCTCCACCCTACTTTATGCCTCTCCAGTATATACCAACCTAAGGCAATGTGATCTAAACAAGCTAGAGACCTGCTACAACAAAATCGCCAAATTCGCCACAGGGACATCCTACCGTAGTCACCACTGTCTCTCACTTGCTGAACTGGGCTGGCTTGAACTCCCTCACCTCCTTCAGTGGTATCAACTCTCACTCACCCACAAACTAGTAAACCATCCACTAAATGTCCCATCCCTCCAGAATCTACTCCAACCCTATCGCACCACCAGACCACTAAGATCCAGCAACAAAAATCACTTGCAGATCACTAAAGCCAATAACTCTGCTGGTGAAGCACTATTCTCTTGCGCCATAGCCAAATTATGGAACTCACTCCCACCCACAATTACCTCCGTACCATCATGCACCAACTTCAAAACTTTATTAAAAGCACACCTAAAAACATGCTGGCTATGCCCTTGCAACTCCCACTCTAATATCATCCACCCCATCCAACTACTACCTTTCTTTCACCTCCACTAACTACCTTGATGATAGCAAGCTCAGATGCTCATAAGCCTAGTACTTATTATACAGCATGAACTTCTCATTGTTACATTTGTTAATGCCTGTTATGTACTTCACAGATAAAGATTCTAGTTGTCTACTGATGTACTATGTTCTTCATCTGTAAATATGTTGTAAGTAATTTCTATGTTAAATTGTTAATCGCTATGTAATCCAGTGTAACTACTGTCTGTTTATTTTACTGTGGAGCTTTTCTCCCCGGGCCTCCGCTGAAAATGGACCCACGTCCAGTCGGACACTCCCGGTCATCAAATTTAAATAAATAAATAAATAAATAAATAAATGTAGAAAGTATCTACTGGCCGAAACTATAGGTCTACCCAGGGGATTCCTACTATTTTTTTGAATCTTGGGTAGGCAATAGAAATAAGCTGGACCAGAATCTTCCACACTTAATTTATTCTTAACATCAGCTTCCAACCAATATCCTAGTCTCAAACCTCTCTGTATCAAACATGTATACTTATTTTTAGCCTGTTTAACAAAATCTTCTGTAACTACACAATATACTGTATCATCACTCAATAAATCTAAGCACATTTTATAATATTGTGTGCAATGCATAATTATAATTTTATTTCCTTTATCTGATGGTTTCACAATTAATTCCTTCTGTTTAGAAAAATTAACTAGTTCAGACCATTCCCTTTTAGATAAATTATAATTAACCTGTGTCAAATCTAAATTATTTATCAACAAATTAACTTCAAATTCAACCATCACATGAAAACTTTTTATACCTTCATGTGAAAAAGGGGGCATATAGGTACTCTTAGTATTTACTCTCGAAGTGTCTATAACACAATAAGCATTTAACTCACTCTCACAGGATACAAAAGATTCATTTGTGTCTAAATCTGAGACATAATCATCAGTAGTATGTGTATCATTCAATGCAGTTTCCACACCAACATTCAAAGAAGATAAACAGTGAAAATTGTGCCATAAATATAATTTGCGCACAAATCTGAACAACTCTATTTTAAACTCATATTTCTTAGGTAAAACAGTGGGTACAAATTTCAATCCATGATTCAATACAGCATAAATACTGTCATTTAACTGACATCCAGACAAATTTATTAAAACATTAGATCCAGAACATAAATTAATACCATTTTGTCCTTTTGTTATCACGCCATTGGCGTGGGGGCCCTCCCCTATACTGTTCCTGATCCGAAAAACTTCTCTTCTGTTGCCTCCCATATGCCCTTGGTGGACGAAAATGTTCAGAGAAATAAAAATCATCCACCGGTGATGGCAAAGGTGGAAAATCATTGTTCATGATGTTAATCCGCATCTTGTCTGACTGCTGGACTCGCAGGCAGATTAACGTTAGTAGTATTAACAGTTCTTTCTTTAAACCAGCCAGCATCATTATGACGACGAGGTTTGGAACGTGAACGCTGATTGGATCCCCTGAAGTAGGCAGCGCCTTTTTCGAAATCACAGAGATCTCTCTGTATCTTGTACATTTTCTGTTCAAGGACTCTTTTTTTCTTGTGAGTTTAACTTATCTCTAATATCATGAAGACAAGACTCAAATTTCGCCCTGTCTAAAGCAGACATTAAGTTTGAGCAAACCATATTAATGTCCTTTTTTATATTAGACAGTTTAATAGTATCTCTCTCAATCAGAATATTAAGCCATTCTCTTGAGCAGAGATGTGCCACTTTTTCCCATCTCTGCTGAAAGACCTTATCAACTGCACAAGTTCCAATGAATGGCTCAGAAGGAAATTTAACAGCTCTCAACCCTCACGGTATGAAGTATGTGTCAAGATCTAAATATCTTTGCAGACTCGTGTAATTATAGAAAGTCAACATTTCCTTATTCATTAAATTACTTAACTTAGAGTTTAATGTCTTTACCTCCACCAGGTAGTCCACGGAGCTTTTTCCGATATTGGCAAAAGGATTGGAAGCACACTTATTCCTTGTTTCAGCTAAAAAACGCTCCCATAATGGTAAACCTGAGACATTCTCACCAATAGCATTAGTATTGGAGCGATCAAGATCCCGCTCTGAACTGAAGAAACCATCAGTAGTCCGCTGAGAGGTACCTAGATTATCCTCTCTAAAAACCCTCGGAATATGTAATGCTATATTATATTTAATATTCCACTGCAAAAAACCCTACCCCCTCTGACAGGGATTCTAGGGCACTGGATAGATGGGGAAAAAAGATTTACACATCTGCTACCTTAGCTATAAGGGCCTTAAATTGCCAGTTTCATATGCTCAAATATCAGCAATATACCATGACACTGCTTAAACAGAAAATGATGGTAAATTCTGATTGTGCAGAAAACAAAGAAATGCAGGATTTATTGCATGCAGCTGAACAAGTTGGAAAGCATACTTTGCAATGTGGTTTTGATTCTCTGGAGGCCTCCTGCAGGGCCGCTGTTACGGGTTCTGTCATTAGGAGGCATGCTTGGTTAAAGGAACAAAATCAGCCTGATCATGTTAAAGCAAAATTATTAGATGCTGCATTACAACATGATACCTTGTTTGGTGTTAAGGCAGAAGAAGTGTTAAAGAAAATGGAGGACAAAGCTAAATCTATGCAAACGGTCAAGGATTTCTTACAGGTACAGCCACCTAGATTTAGCAGACACTGGCCTACAAAGAATTGGTCCTTTCCTGTTTCAGACAGACCTCAAAGGGGCAGATCCAGACGCCCTAGAGGCAGATCACAGCCGCAAGGTTCCTACAGGTCTAAGCAATGGGGTGCTTCTACCTCCAAAGGTGGAGAAGACAAATCACAACCATACAGGAAACAGTCCCAATGACTTCCCCCTGCCTGCACCAAGCACTTACCTTCTGGCAGCACCCCTAGGGGGAAAACTAGCACTTTTTCTCAAAATTGGCACATTATAACCCAGGACAAATGGGTTCTAGACAGTGTCACAAGGCTACAAGTTTCACTTCCATACCCTGCCAAGGGCAAACGGTTGGCCAGACCTGCCAAAAAATCAATGGGCAGAGGCTCAAAAACAAGTCGCAGCTCTCACGGACATGAGAGCTATTCAACAAGTGCCACAGGAAGAGCAGGGACAAGGATTTTACTCACGACTGTTCTTGGTACCCAGAAAGGACAAAGCATGGAGACCAATACTGGACCTATCTATTCTAAACACTTTCCTGGATATACCAAAATTCAAGATGTTGACCTTGCAGCAGCTTCTGCCCATACTGGGCCGCAAGGCTTGGCTCGTGACTTTAGACCTAAAAGAGGCATATCTGCATGTCCCAATCAGACAGTTATGCAGAAGATGCCTCAGATTCATGGCTGGCTCAAAGCATTACCAATTCTCTGCACTGCCCTTTGGCTTATCTACTGAGCCCAGGGTCTTCACAAAGTGCCTGGCACCAGTAATTGCTTACTGCAGACAAAGAGGAATACAAATATATCCTTACTTAGACGACTGCCTCATACAAGTAGAAAACAAGGACATTCTACTACAGCATCTGACGTTTGTGAAAAGACTTTTAACATACCTAGAGTACACAGTCAATAAAAAGAAATCAAAACTAGTACCCTCTCAAGAGATAATATTCCTGGGTGCAAGCTTAAATACAACTGTCCAGATGGCTTATTTTACTCCAGACAAACAAAGGCAACTGACTACCTATTTCAAGGAAATGGCAACAAAGGCCCAGTTATCTGCAAGAAAAATTCTGCAGGCTTTGGGCTTCATGGCATCCTGCATCTTACTAATTCCATATGCAAGGCTGCATATGAGGAAAATTCAGTGGTACCTAAAAGTGTCTGGACACAACATTGCCACAGCCTGGAAATGATGATTACTCTCATTCCCTGCCTGCAACAGGAGTTTCGATGGTGGGCAAAGGCTTGTCACCAAAACAAGGGACAGCCATTCTCACTACCCCCAGCCAGGCAGAGCCTAACGACAGATGCATCAGATTATGGCTGCGGGGCACACATGGCAGGAAGAGGCATTCAGGGCACCTGGTCCACAAACCAAAAGCATCTACATATCAATCAAAGAGAGATGCTAGCTGTTCAAAATGCCCTGACAGCCTTCAAGGACCTACTTCATCTGGGACAACTACTGATAAAGACAGACAACACCACGGTTATGTGGTACATAAACAAGCAGGGGGGCACTCATCCTTACCCACTTTGCAGACTAGCCATGGCTTTATGGGACACAGCATTGGCTTACCAAGTTCATCTGTAGGCACAATTCCTACCAGGAAAGGAAAATACTCTGGCAGATGAACTAAGCAGAAACCTCATGGATCCCCACGAGTGGCACCTGGATCCACAAGTCTTCAGTATGATAACAAAGAAATGGGGACGCCCGGACATAGATCTATTTGCCTCCCCTCACAACAATCAACTAAAAAGATTCTGCACAAGGACTTATCACAGACAAGCTTGGAAAGTGGACGCCTTACCTTTCTACTGGACAAACCTATCAGTATATGCCTTCCCTCCACTGCCTCCCCTCCCCAAGGTACTCCTAAAGGTCAGACAAGAGAAACCAAAAATGATTCTGATTGCCCCAGACTGGTCACGCTAGTACTGGTATCCGAGCTTAAGGAACTTGTCCCAATGCCCAGCCTGGACCTTACCTCAAATACCTCATCTACCGTCCCAGCAAAACAATCAGATTCTGCACAGCCAACTCAGGACCCTAAACCTGGCAGCGTGGCGGATAATGTAACCATACAAACCACACCTCTCAGTAAAGCTGTGATGGATGTCATTTTGGAAGCCAGAAGGCCTAGTACTAGAAAATCCTATGCTGGGAAATGGAAGAGATTTTGTGCTTGGAACCAAGCTCAAGGAACTGATACAGCTGTCCCAAATATTCCTCAGATTTTGCAATACTTAACTGAGATGCTGGACAAAGGCCTATCTTTTTCATCAATTAAAATCCATGCCTCTGCCATTTCGGCTCATTACAATACAGAGCCACCACTCTTCTCTCATCCTTTATTAAGGCAGTACCTCAGAGGAGCCAAAAACTTAAGATCTCCAAAGAGAACGCCAATACCTGCATGGGACCTCAATTATGTCTTGGAAAAACTCACCTTACCTCCTTTTGAGCCAGCTGCTACTATGGATATAAAGTTCTTATCTTGGAAAACAGCTCTGTTCCTAGCAATAACTTCTGCAAGACTAGATGTCCTTCATGGATGCATCTGCAGTCATAACAACTGGGTTGTCCTGTCATCAGGCAGCCCTTCAGTCGGCCGGATTCCAAAGTCCGGGTCCGGCTTCGGCTGATGTCGCACTTCACCCGACGTCATCTCTGTTGGTCTTGGTATAAAGGCATCAGCCGCGCCATTTTCCTCAGTCTTTCTTGCCGTGGCGCCAAGCAGAAGCTGTTCGCAAGTGCCGGTCGGTCGGATCCAGAGATTACTTCTACCGAATACTACTTCGAAGACTTCTAAAGCTAAGTACCCCGTTGGGGACTCTTTCTTGCCTCAGCCGATGTCAGAAAAGTTAATAATTGTTTAACCTGTGGGAAACAAATACCTCATAAAGATTTCCACTCTTATTGTCTGCCTTGTTTAGGCCCAGCCCACGACGTAGCAGCCTGTTCGCCTGTGTTGTTCAACCGACGAACGCTTAGGCGTCGGTCGGAGTTTGCTGAACAGTTTTTCGGTTCTGATTTTGCGTACATTATGCCGTCGGATCCTCCGACTACCCAATCTGCCAAAAAACGCAAAGATAAAGACCGACACTCGCGGTCCGCGGTTTCGGCCGAAACCATGGTTAAGCAAACCGCGAGTGTCTCGGTTTTGGCCGAAACCGAGAAAACTGATCAAAGTACAGCTGAATCTATCTCTACAACTGAGGCCCCTGCTACCACTCTTGAAACGGCCTCAGAAATTTTATCCACTACGGTGGTTGCCACTGACTTATCAGACACCATTCCCTTGGATGTCTCTACCCCAGCACGTGGTGCTGCTAGGCCTCCAGCAGCCATGTCCATTAAGGCCTTCGCCAGGGCTAAAGCAGCAAAGACTACTAAAACAGTGCCTGTTAAACCCCCTACAACCAGGCCCTCCTCTAGTTCTCAAATGCTTACTCTGGCAGAAGATTTAATTTCATTAATTCGAGGATCTCAATCTCACCCAGACAGGGCCTCTCAGCCCCAGAGAAGAGACCTAGGGCAGAGCCCCCTGAGCCAGTGTCCTCTGATGAGTCTGCCGATGAATCAGACATAACTGATCAGCCAGAGGCTCCTTTCTCCAATTTTGAAGACTCTGATGCTGAAGAATCCATTCCAGCTGCTTCCCCACCAGAAGAATTCTCCTTTGGGGAAACCTTACATGCCATGTGAGAGCAGTTCCAATGGCAGCAACAGGATTTTTCAGACTCCAGAAAAAGACTTAGGACCTTTCTGCACCTTCCACAGCACAGGCCCTTAGCTATACCTCCTGTTCTCTCTGTGGTGGATGATGCTTTCAGTGATGTCTGCTCCGCACCAGATTCTTTACCTCCAGCCCCTGCCAAACCAGACAGATTTTACAGGGTGCCAGACACTCATCACCACCTTTACAAGGCCCCTCTTGCAGACCCCGAAACTATATCCCAGGGTCCCAAGGCAGTAGCTGCGACCATAGCAAAAAACCCTATTCCTTCAGAAAGGGAAGCAAGGTCATTAGACAGATGGGGCAAAAAGGTCTACACTTCAGCTACTCTCTCAGCTAGAGCTTTAAATTGTCAGTTTCACATGATACAATACCAAGAGTTTATGCTTGATCAGTTAACTAAAAAGCTAACCACTGATGAATCTCTTGATAAGAAATATGTATTAGAAATGGTAAATAACATACAACAGGTTAGTAACCATTCCTTAAAATGTGGCTATGATGCACTGGAGGCTTCATTTAGATCAGCCATGACTGGCACAGTGATAAGAAGGCATGCATGGCTAAAGGAGCAAGCTCTACCGGATCATGTTAAAGCTAAGTTGCTAGATGCTCCTATGGATAAGACAAGTTTGTTTGGTACACCTGCCCAGCAGGTTATGAAGAAAATGGAAGAAAAGGCAAAATCTGTTCAAACGGTTAAAGATTTCTTGCAGGTTCAACCCCAAGGTTTAGCAGGAACTGGCCTGCCAAAATTGGTCCTTTCCTGACTCCACAAGACCTCAAAGGGGCAGGAATAGGCGTTCCAGCGGCAGAAACCAATCCAGGGGAGGTGCCTACAGAGGACGACAGTGGCAAGGTAACAACAGAGGCACAGACACAACCTCTGCCACTACATCAACTCAAACACAGTGACTTAACCCTAAATCCGCCTACCAGGGAACAAATAGCAGCTCCCCTAGGCGGAAAATTAACCTTATTTTCAAAGAACTGGCACTACATAACAAAAGACAAGTGGATTTTACAAACCATAGATCAAGGTTACCGGTTCCACTTCCACACTTTACCAGTCAAAAGAGGAATGCCAAATCTACCGCCAAATAAAAAAACAGAGGCTCTACAACAGATAATGCAGTTAGCAAACATGAGAGCTGTGGAAAGAGTGCCAACAGCAGAGCAAGGAAAGGGGTTCTACTCCAGACTATTCCTAGTTCCAAGAAAGGAAAAAGTTGGAGACCAATTCTCGACCTGTCCGCCTTAAATACATACATCATTGTCCCAAAATTCAAAATGCTGACCCTACAGCAACTTCTTCCCATGCTGGGCAAGGAGTGTTGGCTGGTAACTCTAGATCTCAAGGAGGCATACCTGCACGTCCCCATTCGACCAATCTGCAGAAGATACCTCAGATTTCTTGCAGGATCAGAGCACTATCAATTCTCAGCATTGCCCTTTGGCTTATCTACTGCCCAGAGTATTCACAAAATGCCTGGCATCAGTAATCGCCATTGCAGACTACAGGAATTCAAATTTACCCATACCTAGGCGACTGCCTGCTACAAGGGGACAACAAAAGCAAGCTGACAACAGATTTACAAAGGGTCATTTACTTGCTGCAAGCACTGGGATACACAGTCAATCTACAAAAGTCAAGGCTGATACCATCCCAAACAAGGACATTCTTGGGCGCGGAATTGGACACAGTAAAACAGATGGCATTCCTAACAAAGGAAAAACAAAACGAACTCCCTCTTTACTTCTTGGCACTAACAAAACTGAACAAGTTAACAGCAAGAAAAGTACTGCAGGCCTTGGGCTTCATGGCATCATGCATAATCTTGGTTCCACTTGCCAGACTACATATGAGAAAACTACAGTGGTACCTAAAGAATTTATGGTCTCAACACAGACACAGCCTAGAAACAGAAATCCCACTAATTCCATGCTTAAAACAGGAGTTCCTATGGTGGGCTCAGGCATGCCAGTCAAACCCAGGGCTACCCTTTCGCAGATGTCAAGCAAGCCAGACCATCACAACAGACGCTTCAGACCTAGGATGGGGGCCCACATGCTGGACAAATGCGTGCAAGGATTGTGGACACAGGATCAACTTCACCTGCACATCAACCTAAAAGAAATGCTGGCAGTAAAACTGGCAATCCAAAAGTTCAGACCATTTCTCAAAGAGGGCCAGTTGATGATAAGGACAGACAACACCACAGTCATGTGGTACATCAACAAACAGGGAGGCACTCATTCATATCCCCTATGCAGAATGACTTTGGAGCTGTGGACCCTGGCACTCAGCTACAACATCCAGTTACAGGCAATATTTGTACCGGGAAAAGAGAATACTCTAGCAGACATATTAAGCAGAACCACATCGGATGCCCACGAATGGAAGCTGCACCCGGACATCTTCAAGACCATCTCAAAGAAATGGGGAATGCCTCAGATAGATCTATTTGCATCACCTACCAATCACCAGCTCAAAAAATTCTGCACAAGGACATTCCACCCACTAGCATGGAAAGTGGATTCGCTCTCTTTCAGCTGGAAAGGCCTAACAGCATATGCATTCCCACCTCTTCCCTTGATACACAAGGTATTACTAAAAATCAAGGAAGAACGTCCAAGGATAATCCTGATAGCTCCAAACTGGCCAAGACAACACTGGTACCCACTGCTGAGGAGCATGTCTCGGAACAATATGTGGCCAATACCCTGATGCCTTTGATGTTAACTCAGAACAACTACAGCATCATACATCCAAACCTAAAAACGTTGCAACTGACTGCATGGAACATCACATAGCAGCAGCTAATCCAGAACTTTCCCAAAGAGTTAGAGACATTATTCTTGAAGCACGCAGACCTTCAACAAGAAGAAACTATGCTGGAAAATGGAAAAGGTTTGTCATTTGGAGTACTGAAAGAGGAAAAGATGTGTCAAACCTAGATATGCCTAACATTCTGGAGTACCTAGCCGAACTTCTTCATTCAGGCCTGTCCTACTCCTCCATCAAGATACATGCATCAGCTATTTCAGCAGAATACAGCTTTGATCCACCTGTTTTTCTCACCCTTTGCTCAGGCAGTTCCTCAGAGGAATCAAGAATGTAAAACCTCCAAGGAAACCACCATTACCAGCTTGGGACTTAAACTTTGTGCTAGAAAAATTGACACTATCACCCTTTGAACCAGCAGCAACAGCAGACCTACAACACCTGTCATGGAAAACTGCTTTCCTACTGGCAATTACTTCAGCAAGGAGGGTTTCAGAACTACAGGCCTTAATGGCAGTGCAACCCTTCCTAATCTTCCACCAAGATAGAGTGTCCATGAGGACTAATCCTACATTTATGCCTAAGGTGGTATCCAGAGTGTCTTTAAACCAGGCAATCCACCTTCCTACCTTCTTTCCCAACCCACAAAACAGAGGGGAAAGAATATTGCATACCTTGGATGTACATAGACAGCTACGCTACTACTTGGACAGAACAAAAGTAGCAGAAAGACTGACCAACTTTTGTAGCCTATGCAACAGGAAGGGAAGGAAAAGCTATTTCCAAACAGACAATCTCCAAATGGATAGGAAATTGCATACGATTCTGTTATTCCTTCCATGGAAAACCAATTCCACAGAACATAAGACCTCATTCTACAAGGGCAACAGCCACTACCACAGCCTTCTTACGAGGAGTGGCAACCAAAGACATTATTGAGGCGGCTACTTGGACCTACGTGCATACATTTGCCAAGCATTATAATTTGCCTCTATATTCCAGATCCCGAGCAGGGTTTGCCACTGCTGTACTGCAAGGGATCCTAAACACACCATAATCTAGTTTTATCCTCCTACCCTTGTTGGCTATGGTATTCTACCCAGTTGTTATGACTGCAGATGCATCCATGAAGGACATAGTACAGTTTTGTACCTACCATAAATGTAGATGTCCGAACTGGATAGCATCTGCAGTCAGGATTA
Organism: Protopterus annectens; assembly: GCF_019279795.1. NCBI lineage: Eukaryota > Metazoa > Chordata > Ceratodontiformes > Protopteridae > Protopterus > Protopterus annectens. The sequence goes on along the minus strand of NC_056727.1, from coordinate 731,054,835 downwards.
CCTCCCTCCTTCCCTCTGTGGTACTCCAAGGGTGTTTACCCTCCTAATAGCTAGCTGGTGGGGGGGAGTCTTTTATGGTGTATTTGTTTGTATATATGTGCATACATGCTTATTTTTGTGTTTGCCTCTATCTTTTTGGAAACATTGGCATCTATCTAAATTTTAGCCTTCAAGAGGGCTACTGGCATCTGGGGCAAGAAACACTGAGGAAAATGGCGTCGGCTGATGCCTTTATACCCGAAGACCAACAGAGATGACGTCGGGTGAAGTGCGACATCAGCCGAAGCCGGACCCGGACTTTGGAATCCGGCCGACTGAAGGGCTGCCTGACGACAGGACAACCCAGTTGTTATGACTGCAGATGCTATCCAGTTCGGACATCTACATTTATGGTAGGTACAAAACTGTACTTTTCAGAGCTACAGGCTCTCATGGCTGTGGAACCCTTTATCATTTTTCATCCAGACAGGGTCTCTGAGAACAAACCCTACATTTATGCCTAAGGTGGTATCTAGTGTAGCCCTTAACTAAACTATTAATTTGCCAACTTTTTATCCAAATCCACAGAACAAGGGGGAGAAAATTCTGCATTCTTTGGATGTACACAGACAACTTAGATTCTACTTGGACAAAACTAAAGATCTGAAGTAGTTAACTTCATTTGTGCAGCAACCTATGGGAATCTGATCCGACTTCGGATCCGAGCCGGCAGTTTTCAACAGCTTAGATCCGAGCTCCAAGCTCCTCCCCCTACCCATAATCCCCTGCCAACCCTGACTGACCTCAGATCTAGTTTGCTGCGGTTTAACCACCAGCAGCTTGATCTTGAGTTCCAGGCGTTTAGAGGTTTTTTGTGAGAAAAATTTAACTTTTTCTTTCTCTTTTCTACCCTACTTGGTTGTGAGTGCTTTCAGGTCACTTTTTGACTAAAATTCTCCCTAGCTTAACTTTATATTTTTTGTAATTAACCTCCCCCTTCCCTCGTGGTTCCGTTAGGGTTGTGTGTGCGTGTTTGGGGCCTAACGTGTGTGGCTGTCCTTCTTTAATTAAAATGTCTGAGGCCCCAAAGCCTATTTTTTCTAAGTGCACCGAGTGTGGCCATAAGCTGTCCCCGGCGGATGGCCACACTCTGTGCGTGCTGTGCCTTGGGGTTGAGCACCTCTCTTCTGGTTGTTCCATTTGTGCGGCGTTCAACCCCAGGGCACTTAAGGACCGGAGGTCTAAGCTGATTCTGGCGGGTCTTCTGCCCCCGGATTCGGCTTCTACCTCCGGTACTTCTGTGGCACCCGCTGCGGCGGCTGCCACTCCTGCTTCCCTCCCCCCGGCCGGGACTCCACCTCCCGCCTTAGGCCTGGAGGAGAGGGAGGCTAGGAAAGAGAAAAGGAGGGAGAAACACCACAAGCGGCGGGCCGAGACCTCCGCTTCGGCCTCCCCGGCTAAGCGGTCTTCTCCCTCCAGGACTTCTGGGTCTCCTCCTTCTCGGATCCGGTCTCCTTGCTTTTCACCGGGTCCTGAGGAGGAGGAGACCCCATCTCCCTTGAGGTCATTGAGGCGGCACTTCCTACCCGCCTCGGTGGCCTCATCGAGATAGACCCGAAGCCTCACGGATGCAGATTTGGACCGGATGATAAGATTCCTCCAGGCCCAACTGCAGATGGGAGTGCTCCTGCCTCCCCCCCCTTTGGGGGGGAGCTCGACCCCCTTCTTTGCCCCGATAGCTCCTTCTCCGTCCCGCTTCCCGGGCTCGGAGTCTTTGGAGCCGGGCAGCCTTGGAGTCGGGGATGTGTAGGCGCCGTTAGTTTCGGGTACTTCGGCGCCGACACTTCCCTCGAGTCTGTCAGGTCCATTTTTATCGGATCCAAGCTCTCGGAGCCGAGGGCTGAGCTTCGGATCCGGGGGTATCGGTATGCCTTTGGCTCCGTCCAGGTCGGAACATGCTGGTCCCTCGGATCCGATCGCTTCGGCACCGGCCTCGATCCATCCGTCGGATCCGAGTGAGGGTCTGCTTTTGGATCCTAGAGAGAGCAGCTCTCCCTCTGCGTTCGATGTGGTGGAGAGGGCTCTGTCGCGAGATTCCAGGCCCCCGGCCCTTGCCACGGCTCCACCCTGCACTCCTTCTCTGTTGGGCCCGACTTCCATCACCCGGCCCCAGGGACAGCATGCTTTGACGTCCCAGGTCGTTCCTTTGGAACAAGACGTTGCTGGTGAGACCTCTTCGGACAGCCCCCCCCCCCCCCGAGGAGGTTCCTCACAAGCGAAAGTGCAAGAGGAGGCACCTGGACTCCCCCGAGTCCTTGACTGAGGACACGGATTTGGAGGAAGGGGAAGGCTCCCCAAAATCATCCCCCGAAGATGTCTCTTTTGGTGACATCATGGAGATGCTCAGGATAAGGGGGGGGTGGTCTGCCCCAAAGCCTACCTCGGACGAATCCATGTTCCTGGAGGCATTTGAAGCAGGCCCGTCTACCTCTTGGGTGTCCCCTCCGGCCGACCCCCTGGTAGATTTGATTACTACCAGGGCATGGAAGGAGCCAGACACTGTGGAGCCAGTCCCCAAGTGCCCGGATAAAATTCTTAGCCCCCTCCTCCAAGTCCCATTGGAGTAAGGGTCCCCCTGCAGATGCCATGTTGGTGGCGGCGGCCACCAAGAGGGAACTAGCTCAGGAGAGTCCCTTGGTCCACCCCCCGAGCAAGGAGTCTCGGTCAATGGACCGTTTAGGGAAGCGGGTTTTTAGTTCGGCTACCTTCTCTGTGAGGTCGCTGAACTACATGGCACATGATGTCCTTCAAGAATGCAACTGCAGTCCTGACATATGGGTTGTCCTGCCTCAGGCAGCCCCTCGGTCGGCTGGATTCCAAAGTCTGGGTCCGGCGTCGGCTGTTGTTGCTTCTTCCCCAACGTCAGAGCGGCTGGGGTATAAAATCATCAGCCAAAGCCATCTTCTTCAGTCTTTCTTGCCACGCAGTGCCCGAAGCAGAAGCAGTTTGCAAGTGCCGGTCGGCCAGCTCCTGTGTTTTCAGTTACCGAAGTCATCAAAAAGCTACGTACCCCGTTGGGGAACCTTTTCTTGCCTCAGCCGATGTCAGATAAAACTGCAAAAGTTAATAATTGTTTGTCTTGTGGTAAACAAATACCTCATAAGGACTTCCATTCTTACTGCCTTCCCTGTCTGGGCCCAGACCACGACGTCTTGGCCTGTGCTGCCTGTGCTTGCTTCAATAAGCGCACACTTAGGCGCTGGGCAGAATTTGCTGAAGACTTTTTTGGGGAAAATTACTCCTATATCATGCTGTCGGAGCTTCCGACAGCACACGTTTCCAAAAAACGGAAGGACCGGGACCGACCTTCGCGGCCCGCGACTTCCACCGACACCACGCCTAAGCCTACCGCGAGTGTATCAGTCTCTTCGGAGACGGTAATTCAACCGCTCCAGGTCGACGACACCATTTTACTGCACACTACGGTCCCGGAGGCTTCCTCGGTGCCGGTTGTTGTTTTCCCTCCTGAAACCGAAGCCCAACATTTGCCTGACACCATACCGGTGTACAAAGTTACTCCAGCACATGGGACAGCTAGGCCTCCTGTGCCTATGTCCATCAAGGCCTACACACGTGCTAAGGCTGCCAGCCAGGCTAAGTCTGACCCTCCTAAATCTTTTTCAGACTCCCACTTCGGATAAACAGATCATGACTTTAGCTGCAGATCTAATTTCTTTAATCAGGGGCTCTCAGGCTCATCCAGACAGAGGTTCTCAGCCGCCTTCAGACAAAAGGCCTAGGGTTGAGCAGACAGATACCCTTTCCTCAGATGAAGCCTCTGGTGAGTCAGGCCTTTCAGATTCCCAGGAAGAACCCTTCCCGGCCTACGAGGATTCTGATACAGATGAATCCATTCCCTCTGCCTCTCCTCCTGAGGATATTTCTTTCGGGAAATTCTCCACTCCATGAGAGAGCATTTTCAGTGGCAGGGCCAGGATTTCTCCGACTCCAGGAAAAGGCTTCGGACCTTCCTTAAGTTACCCCAGCACAGGCCTTTAGCTATTCCCCCAGTGTTAGATGTATTGGATGATGTGTACTCAGACTCCAGTACTTCTCCTGATTCTCTCCCTCCTGCTCCTGTCAAGCCAGACAGATATTACAGGGTTCCTGAAACTCATAAGCATCTCTTTAAGGCCCACTCTGTTGATCTAGAAACTATTTCTCAGGGGCCCAAAGGAGTGGCCACTTGCTCGACCAAGAATCCTTTGCCCGCAGACAGGGAATCTAGGTCCCTGGAGAGGTGGGGTAAGAAAGTTTATACCTCTACCACCCTTGCCATGAGGGCTCTTAACTGTCTTTTTCATATGTTTCAGTATCAAGATTTTCTGATGGATGATTTGCAGAAAAAGTTAGCCTCTCCTGAGCCTTTAGATAGAAAGGCTTTGCAGGATTTGGTTCATAATACTCAGCAGGTTAGCAATCATTTTCTTCAGTGTGGTTATGATGCATTGGAAGCTTCATGTAGGGCAGCTATGACAGGGGCCGTCATGAGACATGCTTGGTTGAAAGAACAGTCATTGCCAGATCATGTTAAAGTAAAGCTTCTAGATGCACCTCTGGAAAAAGACAAGCTATTTGGTGCTAATGCACAGGGTGTGTTGAAATCAATTGAGGAAAAGGCTAAATCAGTACAAACAGTCAAAGATTTCCTCCAGGTTCAGCAGGAATTGGCCTTCGAAGAATTGGTCCTTTCCAGACACTGACAAGTTTCAAAGGGGAAAAAGCAGGCGTGCTCGAGGTAGAGGGCAATACCGAGGCTCCTACAGGGGCCGCTAATGGCAACCAACTAATCAGAGAAGTGGCGCAGGGACTCCCACTGCTCCACAGGGACAATCACAATGACTTGACTTTGACACCGCCGACCAAGGCTCAAAGAGAAGCTCCTTTAGGCGGAAAGTTATCCTTATTTTCAAAGAATTGGCACGTTTTTACAAAGGACAGATGGATTTTGAACATAATAGACAAAGGTTACAGGTTCCACTTCCATACCTTACCAACAAGACAAGGCATGCCAAACCTGCCACACAATCAAAGGGCAGAGGCACTCATACAAGTTTCAAAGCTGCTACAAATCAAAGCAATAGAAAAGGTTCCTCCTCAGGAACAAGGCCAGGGATTCTACTCAAGACTGTTCCTTGTTCCAAGAAAAGAAAAGCAATGGAGACCTATACTGGACTTGTCCGCTCTAAACACATTTCTCATTGTGCCAAAATTCAAAATGCTGACGTTACAGCAACTTCTTCCCATGCTGGGCAAGGGGTCTTGGCTGGTTACTCTGGACCTCAAGGAGGCATACCTGCATGTCCCAATCAGACACAGTTGCAGAAGATACCTCGGATTTCTTGCAGGGTCAGAGCATTATCAATTCTCAGCATTGCCGTTTGGCTTATCTACTGCGCCCAGAGTATTCACGAAATGCCTGGCATCAGTAATTGCACATTGCAGACTCCAGGGGATACAAATTTACCCTTACCTGGACGACTGCCTTATACAAGCGGACTGCAAACAAGCCTTGATAAGAAACTTGAACTATGTCATACACTTACTACAGGCTTTGGGATACACAGTCAACATTCAAAAATCAAGACTACTGCCATCCCAACAAATAATTTTTCTAGGAGCCAAACTGGACACAAACTCACAAATGGCTTTCCTCACAGAAGAAAAACAAGAACAATTACCAGATTACTTCAAAAGCCTAGCAAAGCTCACCCAGATGACTGCAAGGAAAATCCTGCAGGCCCTGGGTTTCATGGCATCTTGCATTCTTCTGATTCCACTGGCAAGACTACACATGAGAAAACTACAATGGTACCTAAAAAGTTTATGGTCTCATCACAGCCACAACTTAGAAGAAATTATACCACTCATTCCATGTCTTCAAAAGGAATTTTTGTGGTGGGCACAAGCAAGTCAATTAAACAAAGGCATGTCTTTCAACAAACCTCAAGCAAGTCAAACCATTACAACAGACGCCTCAGATCATGGATGGGGGGGGCGCACATGGAAGGCAGATGCATGCAAGGGCAATGGGCTCCCCGGGATATGCATCTGCACATAAATCAAAAAGAGATGTTGGCAGTGATTCATGCAATCGAGGCCTTTGGAAAATTTCTTCAGCAAGGTCAGCTGCTAATAAAGACAGACAACACCACTGTCATGTGGTACATAAACAAACAAGGAGGCACTCATTCTTACCCCCTCTGCAGACTAACAATGACTCTTTGGGAAAAGGCCCTGAAACTGAACTTACAGTTGCAATCCCAGTTTGTTCCAGGCAAGGACAATGTTCTGGCGGACAGTCTAAGCAGAAACATTTTGGACCCACACGAATGAATGCTGCATCCAGACATTTTTTCGCAAATAACTCATGCGTGGGGAAGGCCGGACATGGATCTCTTTGCCTCTCACCTCAACCATCATCTGAAGAAGTTCTGTTTGAGGACACACTATCCTCAAGCCTGGAGAATGGATGCTCTCTCCTTCAGCTGTAATTCTCTGACAATCTACACATTCCCACCTCTGCCATTAATGACCAAGATGTTACTGAAGATCAAAGCAGAGCAACCGAAAGGTATTTTGATAGCTCCAGACTGGCCAAGGCAGCACTGGTATCCATTACTAAGGAGCATATCTCGCACCAAGCCGTGGCCCCTGCCTCAATGGCCGCTGCTTCTAACTCAGCACAATTACAGGACTGTTCATCCCAACCTGCAAACATTGCAGCTGACAGCTTGGAGGGTTCCATGACTTCTACCCATATCTCTCTCTCCAAAAAGTTCAAGAGATCCTACTGGAAGCACGCAGACCTTCCACCAGAAAAACTTATTCAGCCAAATGGAAGAGATTCATCACCTGGAATGCCAACAAGGGTCAGGATGCCACAGATACTAGAATACTTGGCAGAAATGCTTCATAGTGGCCTTTCATATTCTTCCATAAAAATACACGCTTCAGCAATCTCAGCAAAATACAACTGTGATCCACCTGTGTTTTCACATCCTTTGCTAAGACAGTTTCTAAGAGGGATAAAGAATATCAAACCTGCCAGGAAACCACCAGTGCCTGCATGGGACCTCAACTTTGTCTTGGAAAAATTAACTCCTCCTCCTTTTGAGCCAGCAGCATCTTCAGAGATGCAATTTCTCTCCTGGAAAACAGTTTTCCTGTTGGCAGTTACCTCAGCAAGAAGAGTCTCAGAGATACAGGCCCTCATGGTAGTACCTCCATTCCTCATTTTTCATACCTCCATTCCTCATTTTTCATCAGGACAGAGTTTCTTTAAGAACCAGTCCTTCATTCATGCCAAAAGTGATATCCAGGGTGTCTCTAAATCAAGCAATTCACCTGCCTACTTTCTTTCCCAATCCTCAAATTAAAGGAGAAAAGCTGCTGCACACCTTGGACATACACAGACAATTACGCTACTACTTGGACAGAACAAAGGCCAACAAAAAGTCTGACCAACTATTTGTAGCTTACGCTGCTGGAGTGCAAGGAAAGGCAATTTCCAAACAAACAATTTCAAAATGGATTGGACACTGCATCAGATTCTGTTATTCTTTCCATGGAAAAGGTGTGCCAGCCAATATCAGGCCACACTCCACCAGAGCTATAGCCACCTCCACAGCCTTTCTAAGAGGGGTGGCTACAAAGGACATTCTAGAAGCTGCTACATGGAGCTCCGTGCATACATTTTCCAAACACTACAACCTGCCTTTATACTCCAGATCCCGAGCAGGCTTTGCTTCGGCAGTCCTGCAGGGTATTTTAGCTTCACCATCTTTTTCTTAGATCCTACCACCCCCAGCTTGGCTATGGTATTCTACCCATATGTCAGGACTGCAGTTGCATTCTTGAAGGACATAGTACAGTTTTGTACCTACCATAAATGTAGATGTCCGATAGATATGCAACTGCAGTCAGGTTTACCCTCCCTCCTACCCCTCAGTAATTTACCTTTTTGGGTCCACTACCCCTTTTCCAACTTAGCTGGGGATAGCTTTTATGGTGTATCTGTTTATTACTATTATGCATGTCTGGCATTTTATGCATTCTCTAAATTTAGCCTTCCTTGGAGGGCACCTGGCATCTGGGGCAAGAAACACTGAAGAAGATGGCGTCGGCTGATGATTTTATACCCCAGCCGCTCTGACGTCGGGGAAGAAGCGACAACAGCCGACGCCGGACCCAGACTTTGGAATCCGGCCGACCGAGGGGCTGCCTGAGGCAGGACAACCCATATGTCAGGACTGCAGTTGCATATCAATCGGACATCTACATTTATGGTAGGTACGAAACTGTACTTTCTTCGACTGCAGCGGGACCTTATCAAAGAGTACGCTGTGCCCCCCCCCCCCCCGAGTCCATGTCGGCGGAGGACAAACAGTTGCACTCTACCCGGATGGCCACTCTCCGATCTATATCAAACACCTCTATGCGGCTACTGTCCCATGCCACGGAAGGAGCCGCTAGAGCCAGCGGAGCGGGCCTCGTCATGAGGCGTCAGGCCTGGCTCCGACACTGTGATTTCGCAGAACCCTTCAAGGTGTCTTTCGCTAATGCCCCTTTTGATGGTTCTGCCCTTTTTGGCAAAACCGTTCGCGATACTTTGGTCCAGAGCGAGAAGGACGGGAAGATGTTGTCTGCCGTCGGAGTCCGCTTCTCTGCTCCCCAGAGGTCCTTCTCCAAGAACCAAAAGAGACAGAAGAAGATGTGGTTCTGCAAGTCGCAACAGTCCCGTCCCACTCCGGACTCCCAGCCCTTCCGCAGCAGAGGAGGGCAGGGTGGACACCACCCTAGAGGCAGAGGGGGCCCGAGGAACTTTGGATCCAGAGAACCTTTCTCGGGCCAACCCACGCAACACCCCTGAGGGGTTGCCCGACTGCTCCACTCTGGAGGCAGTCGGGGGGCGTTTCTTGAAGCACCTAGCAGCTTGGGAGTCCATTACGACAGACCGCTGGGTGCTTCGCATCCTATCCAGAGGATATCAGACCCCCTTCTTTCTTTACCCACGCAGCCCCAGATACCTCCCCGATGTCCCACCCGATCAGAGGAAGGCCGCAGCAACGGAAATCCAACAGTTGCTGGAAAAAAGAGCCATCCAACACGTCCCCCCAGACCAGTGCGGGTCGGGTTTTTACTCCAGGTTCTTCTTGGTGCCAAAAAAGACGGGGGACTTAAGACCAATTCTCGACCTCTCCCCCCTGAACCTGTCAGTAAACAGAGAAATTCCGCATGGTCACACTTCAATCCCTTCTCCCCCTCTTGCGGGAGAATGACTGGATGTGCTTTATAGACCTCAAGGATGCGTACTACCACATTCTGATGGACAGGTGATCCAGAAGGTTCCCCCGCTTCCGGCTAGGAGCCAGTCATTACCAATTCAGCGTCCTCCACTTTGGTCTCACGACAGCCTCCAGGGTGTTCACCAAAGTGTTAGCGGTGATAGCGGCCCACCTGAGGCTCCAGGGAATTCAGCTTTTCCCATACCTGGACGACTGGCTCCTGACCGCCCCGACAAGTCATCTACACTGCGCAGCCAGAAACTACTTTCTTCGTCTAGCTCCCTGGCTGGGGATCACTATCAACATAGAGAAGTCGTCTCTTGCCCCGTCTCAGACCATAGACTTCATAGGGGCCAGATTAAACACAACCAAGCTCCTAGCCTTTTTGACCACGGACCAGCTACGAATCCTGAGGCTACATGTGCGGGCCATTATACAATCCCCAGCCCCTCCAGCGGAATTGGTCCTGAGGGCTCTAGGTTCAATGGTGGCAGCAATCCATCTATTGCCAATGGCGCATTTGAACATGAGGGTCTTACAATGGACCCTCCAAGTCCAGTGGTCCTTTCTTCAGTATCTTCTCAGCCATCCCATTCCTTTCAGCAGGGCTTGCAAGAAGGCCCTCTTATGGTGGCTCCAATCTCCAGACCTCCAGGAAGGATGCCCCTTTTCTATGGCCCCTCCCCTAGCCACGGTGACCACGGACGCCTCCCGCCTCGGGTGGGGGGGGCATTGTTTAGGCAGGACAGTCGAAGGCACGTGGGACCTCACAGAGACTTCATTGCATATTAATGTCCTAGAGATGAGGGCAGTGCTGTTGGCGTTGCAAGCACTTCAGGACCTTCTTCCTGTAGGAATGATTGCGATTCAGATGGACAACATGTCTGTTGTCTGGTACATCAGCAAACAAGAAGGAACCAGGTCTTACCCACTCTGTCGAGAGGCCATGAGGGTGTGGGAATGGGCGATCTCCACCAACCGTTTTCTCATAGCAACGCACATTCCGGGGCGGTCCAACATCCTAGAGGACAGACTAAGTCGCACCATCCTGTTACCATACGAGTGGTCTCTGAATCTCGAGGTAGCGAATCGGAGATTCGCCGAATGGGGTCAACCCTGTTGCGATCTCTTTGCCTCTCCCTCGAACACAAAATGTTACGATTACTTCCCTCTCATTCCCCTCCCCAGGGAATCTCCGAGAGATGCTCTGATGCATGCTTGGCCTCCCGGTCTACTTTATGCTTACCCTCCTCTTCCTCTGATGCTAAAGTTTCTGCAGAAAGCCAGTCGGTTGGGGAGCAGGATAATCCTCATTGCCCCATTCTGGCCACGTCAAGCCTGGTTCCCTTACCTTTGGTCTCATCTGGTGAATCCTCCTTGGATTCTAGATCCAATCCCGGATCTAATATCCCACCCCCTAGATCTCCCAGTCCCGAACCTGGACAATCTCAAGTTCACAGCTTGGCTGCTCCAGTTCCACTCGTAGCTAGGACTCCCGGTATGTCTTCCCCTGTTAAAGCTATCCTAGTAGCAGCGCACAAGCCTTCTACTAGAAAGATCTATGGTAGCAAATGGAAGCCTTTCTCCATTTGGGCGGAACATCGAAAGTTGGATCCTTTCACAGCTCCTTTGCCCGCTGTATTAGACTTCCTGTCAGGGCTGTTTCATCAGGGGGCTAGCTCCTCCACAGTCAGGGTTCAACTAGCAGCTATCTCTCATTATCATGTGGGAAATGAACTGGGCCCTTTGATCACCACGAAATTGTGTAAGACCTTTCTGAAGGGCACCTTTCTGCTCAGACTTCCAGTGAAGGATGTAGTCCCTCCTTGGTATTTAACGCTGGTGCTTCAGGCCTTGACAGCTCCCCCTTTTGAGCCTGCAGCTTCAGTAGATCTTAAATTCTTGTCATGGAAAACGGCCTTTCTTGTCGCTATCACCTCTGCTCGAAGGGTCTCTGAACTACAAGCCCTCTGTGTAAAACCCCCATACTTGACTTTTCACAAGGATAGAGTTTACCTCAGGACCAATCCCTCTTTTCTTCCTAAGATTGTGTCCGAGTCAAATATTAATCAGTCCATTAACCTACCAGTCTTTTTTCCTAATTACCAAAACAAAGGGGAATACAAATTACACTCACTGGATGTGCATAGACAACTTCGCTTCTACATACACAGGACATCTGGTCATAGGCAATCTGACCAGTTGTTTGTCTCCTTTGCCAAATTTAACTTGGGTAAATCTGTGTCTAAAGTCACGCTGTCTAGATGGATTTCACAGTGTAATATGAAAGTTATGGCAGGCCCGCACCTCAGGGAGTCCATGCCCACTCTACTCGATCTTATGTCTACCTATGCAGCCTTTAGAGCTAGCGTCTCTTTGGATGATATTTGCTCGGCAGCCACTTGGGCCTCATCTCATACCTTTATCAATCACTATAAATTGGACATTATCTCCAGAGGGAGAGCATCCTTTGGCTCTGCAGTGCTCCGGAACATCCTTCCATGAAGGCCGCCCAAGGTTCAGGTAGCTGGGGACTCTGTCCCATAGGTTGCTGCACAAATGAAGTTAACTACTTCAGATTAAGAAGTTATGTACTCACCATAACGTTTCATCTGAGTAGGTAAACTTCATTTGTCAGCAACCGTCCCTCCCTCCTGCCCCCTCACCTTCGGATGTTTTTTCATACTCAGGTTTACACGGTGTGTTACCTATTTTATATTTGAGAGTAATTATCTTCAAGCAGTATCTGCTTTTGGGCAAACTCGATCTGAGGTCAGTCAGGGTTGGCAGGGGATTATGGGTGGGGGAGGAGCTTGGAGCTCGGATCTAAGCTGTTGAAAACTGCCGGCTCGGATCTGATTCCCATAGGTTGCTGATAAATGAAGTTTACCTACTCAGATGGAACGTTATGGTGAGTACATAACTTCTTATTTTCAGAAAGACAGAACAATTACTAGTGGCATATGCCGCAGCATCACAAGGAAAGGCCATCTCCAAGCAGACTATTTCAAAGTGGATAGGTCACTGCATTCGTTTCTGCTACTCACAGCATGGCAAACCAGTGCCTAAGGGCAACCCTGCCACATTCAACCAGAGCTGCAGCCACTTCTGCAGCCTTTCTCAGGGGAGTACCACCCAAAGACATTTTAGAGGCTGCTACTTGGAGTTCAGTGCATACCTTTACAAAACATTACAATCTGCCTCTTTACTCCAAATCCAGGGCAGGCTTTGCCACTGCAGTTCTGCAGGGCCTCATAGCCGCTCCTAATGCTGTTTAGCTCCAGCCCCCCAACCATAGCTTTGGGACTCAACCCAAATGTAATGACTGCAACAGTGAAACACGAAAAACATAGTACAATTGTGTACACTTACCATAAATGTCGATGTTCCAGTGTATTCACTGTTGCAGTCCAGGTTACCCACCCACCATCCCCCTTATTTTTGCTGGAACTTATCTTTACTTCTCTAATCTATACAACCTAGGTGGTTTATTTGCTTATAGATGAAGGTAAAGCTTATTTTGGTGCATGTATGTTTTATTTACATATTTTTAGCCTACCCTTTTGGGGGCACCTGACATCTGGGGCAAGAAAAACTGAAGAAAATGGCGTCTGCTGCATCTTTTATACCCCTGACGACCTGACGTCAGGGAAGAGGCAACAGCAACCAACGCAGGACCCAAGACTTTGGAATTCAGGTCGACTGAGGGCAACCTGCCAGCAGGATAACTCAAATGTAATGACTGCAACAGTGAATACACTCTAACATCTACATTTATGGTAAGTGTACACAACTGTACTTTCCTCAAAAGCATAAAAAAGAAGATACTTAGACTCCCTGCTGGTGTCTCTCACGGAGAACACTGACTTAGAGGAAGGGGAGGGTTCTCCCCGGTCACCCCCAGATGATGTCTCTTTTTGAGACATCATGGAGATCTTTCATCAGCGTGGGGGGTGGTCTGCCCAAAACCTCAACCCTGAGAAGTCAATGTTCCTGGAGGCGTTTGACACAGGACCCTCTACATCCTGGGTGTCCCCTCCCATGGATCCCCTGGTGGATCTCATTACATCTTGGGTGAGGAAGGAACCCGACACAGTGGAGCCTATCCCTAAACACCCTGATAAGATCCTTAGTGCCTCTTCAGGTAAACTGCAGTGGTCAAAGGGATCCCAATGTCGATACCATGGTGGTGGCAGCGGCCACCAAGAGGGAGCTTGCGCAGGAGAGCTCTGTGGTCCATCCGCCAGACCAAGAGTTGAGGACCATGGACCGTTTTGGGAAACTGGTCTATGCTTCAGCAACATTCTCAGTACGTGCGCTGAGCTACATGGCACATGTGATCAGTCTTCAGTTAGACCTAGTTAAGGATGTCATTGAGTCTGCCCCAGGGTCCATGTCGGCAGAGAAAAGAAGGATTTTCCTCCCGAATGGTCACCCTCACCTCCATTTCTAGCACCTCTGCGGCTCCTATTTCACGTTACTGAGGGCACCGCTAGAGCATCCGGAGCAGGCGTTGCCATCAAATATCATGCCTGCCTCCTACTTTGTGCCTTTTCTAAGCCCTTTTAAGGTGTCTTTTACAAATGCCACGTACAATGGTTCCACTCTCTTTGAAAAGACTGTACTTGACACATTAGTCCAGAGCGAGAAGGATGGGAAGACTCTGCTGTCGGAATCTGCTTTGCAACCTCTCAACGAACCTTCTCTGGGAATCAGTGAGGGGTGAAGAAGATGTGGTTCCAGAACTCTCAGGGTTATTCCCAGGATGCTGAGGACTCGCCTTCCCCCAGAGGCAGAGGGGGATTTGACCGATGCCTTCCTCACGGCAGAGAGGGTCCAAGGAACCAAAGGTCTCGGGATTCTTTCCCAGACAGGCCCGCTCAGCAGCCCTGAAAGGCTTCCTGGCTGCTTATCTCTGGAGGCAGTTGGGGATCGACTTTAGCTACACCCAACAGCCTGGGAGTCTATCACAGAAAATCGTTGGGTGTTGCAAATCATATCCAGAGGATATTCAATCCCCTTCACACAAATGCCTCTCCCTCCCAGATGTTCCACCCACACAAAGGTAGGATGCAATGGTGGAAATTTCCAAGGTGCTCAAAAAGCGAGTCATCCAGCCTGTCCCCCCAGACCAGTCCGGATTAGGCATCTATTCCAGGCTCTTCTTAGTTCCAAAGAAGACTGGGGATTTGAGACCAATCCTGGATCTGTCAACCCTAAACCTGGCAGTTGCCAAGACAAAATTCCAGATGGTCACACTCCAGTCTATACTGCCCTTCCTGCAGGAGAATGACTGGATGTGCTTGGTGGACCTCCAGGATGCATACTATCATATCAAAATGGACAGATGCTCTTGGAGGTTCCTCCACTTCTGGCTGGGGACCAATCATTACCAGTTCAGAGCGCTACCCTTTGGTCTCACCACAGCCCCCAGGGTGTTCACCAAAGTGATGGTGGTGGTAACAGCTCACCTGCAGCTGCAGGGCTTCCAGGTCTTTCCCTACATGGACGATTGGTTCATTTCTGCCCCCTCCAGCCATCGACTCTGCCAAGCTAGGGATTCCTTCTCCAGACTATCCACCAGTTGGGTATCACCATAAATCTCAACAAGTCCCGGTTGAACCCATTTCAAGTTCTGAATTTTATTGGAGCTCGGTTAGACACCATTCAGACCAAAGTTTTTCTAACTCCACACAGACTGCAATCCCTCCAACTTCATGTCTTGTGCATCCTTCAAGCTCAATCTCCCCCAGCGGAATCTCTTATGGGCGTTGGGTTCCATGGCGGCCACGATCACCCTTGTACCCATGGCCTGGTTGCACATGAGGGTGCTCCAATGGACTCTCGCGGTCCAGTTGTCATTTCTAGATCTACCGTTGTCCCATCCTGTTTGTTTTTATCTCGAGCATACAGGGATTCTCATCTCTGGTGGATTCGATCCCCAGACTTTCATCGGGGTCACCCATTTATTCTTCCTGCCTCATTGACCAAGGTGACGACAGATGCCTCCCTACTTGGGTGGGGGGGAGCATTGCTTGGGAAGGACAGTCCAAGGCACATGGTCTTCCCTGGGGACCTAATTCCATATCAACGTCCAGAAGATGAGAGCAGTCCTCTTGGCATTGCAAGCTCTTCATGCCCATCTTAGCCTTGGGATGATTGCCATCCAGACAGACATGTCTATAGTCTGGTGCATTAACAAGCAGGGAGAAACCAGGTCTTATCCCATTTGTTGCAAAGCCATGAGACTGTGGCAGTGGACGATCTCCACTGGCCGTTCTCTAGTGGCAATGCACATTCCGGGGAGGTCCAACATTCTAGCAGACAGGCTTAACAGGTCTGTCCTGATGCCTTATGAGTGGTCTCTAAATCCTTCAGTAGTGAAACATTTCTTTCTAAAGTGGAGTCAGCCTTGCTGCGATCTCTTCCCCTCTCCTTCCAATGTGAAGTGCAGTGAGTTTTTCGCACTGAACCCTCCACCGGGGGAAGTCCCCAGAGGTGCTCTGGTTCATGCTTGGCCCTCCGGTCTTCTGTATGCTTATCCTCCTCTCCCCCTGATTTTGAAATTCCTCCAGAAAGCTAGACAGCTGGGGAGCTCAGTCATCCTCATTGTCCTATTCTGGCCTCGCCAAATATGGTTCCCTTCTACTTTGTCCTCCCTGGACACTGGATCCAGTTCTGGATCTAATTTCATATCCCTTAGGGATTCCACATCCAGATCTGGCCAGTCTGAAGCTTACCACTTGGCTGCTCCAGTTCCCATGATTGTTAGGACTCCCGGGCTGTCTTCTCCGGTTAAGAAGATATTGGTAGCGGCTCATAAATCTTCCACTAGGAAGGTTTATTCTAGTAAGTGGAAATGTTTTTTTGATTTGGGCATCCCAACATGACTTGGGCCTCTTTACTGCCCCGGTTCCTGCTATTTTAGAGTTTCTGACAGGCATTTTTCAACAGGGTGCTAGTTTTTCTGTGGTTAAAGTTCAGCTGGCAGTTATATCTAACTTCCACATAGGCGATAATCTGGCTTCCCTGGCTTTCCTCTAAGCTTTTAAAACCTTTTTGAAAGGTACCTTTCTTCTTAGGCCCCCAATCAGGGATCCAACGCCACCATGGGACCTTACATTGATCCTCCAAGCCTTAGTTTCTTCCCCCTTTGAACCTGCAACTTCAGTGGATTTGCAGTTTTTGTCTTGGAAGACAGTCTTCCTGATTGCCATTACTTCAGCCAAAAAAGTGTTAGAGCTTCAAGCCTTATCGGTTAAGCCTCCTTATATGATCTTCCATAAAGACAGGGTGTCCTTACACACTAATCCTTCTTTCCTTCCAAAGGTGACTTCAGAATCCGATATTAATCAGGTTATCAGTCTCCCTGTTTTCTTTCTGAATTTTTAAAATAAGGGAGAGTATAAATTGCACCTGCTGAATGTTCACAGGCAGTTACGTTTTTACTTGCATAGAACGAAGTCTTTTCATAAGTCTGATCAACTTTTGTTTCCTACTCTAAGCCCTTTTTAGGAAACTTGTATTGAAGGTCACCATTGCTAGTTGGATCTCTCGGTGCATAGTTCTAGCGTATTCAGCCAAAGGATTATCTCCGCCAGGTCAAGTTAAGGTGCATTCTACTAGGTCTATGGACACTTCAGCTGCCTTTTGGTCCAGAGTTTCCTTGGATGATATTTGCTGTGCGGCTACCTGGGCATCATCTGATACTTTCATCTTCCATTATAACTTGCATTTCATATCCAGAAGCAGGACATCTTTTGGCTCTGCCATGCTCTGGAATATCCTTCTATGAGGGCTTCCCATTTTTTTTGTAGTTGAGGACTCTGTTCCACAGGTTGAAGAGCAAATGAAAACAACTTCAGATAAAGAAGTTATGTACTCACCATAATGTTCCATCTGAGTTGTTGCTTTTTATTTATTTTAAACCATCCCTCCCTTTTTCCCCCTGCCTTACATGTGGGCTGTGTGGTTGATTGGCCAGAAGAGACATAGCTTTTACTTTGGCATAACTTGTTCTTCCCTATGGTACTCTCTGGGTATTTTTTGCCAAGGGGTAAGGCATTGTGTCAGGTTGAGATGCTATGGTTGGCAGCAAACTTGATCTGAGGGGAGGAGTGAGACAGGGGCATTATGGTTAGGGGAGGAGCTTGGAGCTCGGATCCGATGCTGGAAAATGCGGCCAAGTAGGATCCGTCCTGGATCCATGTCCCACAGGTTGAAGACAAATGAAAAGCAACAACTCAGATGGAACATTATGGTGAGTACATAACTTCTTTATCTCTACAAAGATCAGCTAGAATTAAAGGGTTAAATATATTTAATAATAAGTAATAAAAGAATAAGAACGTACTAGGTATATATTCACAGTGGCATCAGAGTTCAAAATCACAGGACATACTTAAAATAACATTGAAGGACAGGCTCAGACAAATAAAGAAAAACAATATCTAAACTAAGCTTCGCTATATTCCTGAATGAATGTAAAAGTGTTATTATTCTCTGCTTAATAGAGCAAGGCAGATGATGTGGTGAATGGTCCTTCTTGTTGTCAGGCCCAAGACAGAATAGAGAATGCCCTGTCTCACTAAGAGACTTCTCAAAATAATATCTGAAATATTACTTCTGATAGCTTGCAGAATGACATCACTTCTGGTCATCTGACTTCTAGTTCCCATGCGAAATCCCCACTGCCAGAATCTGGCAGGATTTAGCATCTACCTGTAAAAACACACACACAAAGGCTTTTGCTCAGATCTGTGGCAGTTGCCGGAAGTCATAAAACAATTTCATACCTCCATGCTTCCAGGGTAGTAATTAGTTAGCCCCAAAGACACAACACAGAAAGCTTCCTGGTACAGAGTTTGTCTCTCTGGCTGCATTGAAACCTGTGAGATAGCATCTTTATGGCCTAGCCCATAAAGTGATTTAATTTCATATTTTAAAGTTTGCTGTACTGAGGTTAACCTTCCAGTTTTCTCTATTAAAATGTGTACATTTAAACAGTTACAATAATGCATGAACATTTCTGTTCTCTTCAGCAGGGCACCCTCTACGTACATTTCAAACACAGACTCTTCACAAATACCTTTTCAGCACCAACATCTGTACAAATCAATTTGATATACACGACATACAGTTCTAATACATTTGTAACACAAGCATCTTGTATAAATCAGTTTGATATTCATAAATAACATGTGTACAAATTTCCAGCTAGCTGTGCTGGCAGTACCACCTATCATCACACCTCCCCTCCCTTCGAGGAATCAAGCTAGTTTTTCAAGTGCCCCTTGAGAAACATTGCTTGAGAGCCTGCTAGACAGGGGCACAGTAAACTAATTCTGTTATATAAGGGGAACCTTCATTGTGTCACTACTAATCAGAGGCACAGTATTCTAGATTTATTCTGTACATTTTTGTACCATTTCATGGGGTGGCAAAAGCCACATCACTATGGCTAGGCTTACAAATGCCCCATGGCAGATAGCCTAGTACTATACTATGAAACTATGAGCCTGTCTGGGAGTACATTACCCCATACCCTGTCTTGAAAGTCCATCTGCATTGGCATTGCTAACCCCACTGCTGTGTTGCACTGTCATATTATATGCCTGCAACCCTAGGCTCAACCATAGTAACCTGGGATTTTGCTGGCTGGTTTGTTGTAGCCATAGATCCCCCTCAGACTCCTCCTGCCATCTACTGCAAATACTTAGCACCAGGGCCTTCTCTAGCATGGTAAGGTTTCATAGTGTTAACATGGTACAGTTTGTGCCCCTGCCTAGCAGTTCTACCATTTAGTTAACACCACCGACCTTCCTTACCACTTTGAAGGGTCCCTCCCGAAGCTACCTGCAGCTTATTGTGTCCGACAGGAATGAGAACCCTAACCTGCTGCCCCACAGCATACTCTCTGGCTCGAGCATTTGTGTCTTACCAGACCTTTTTCTGTTGTTGGGCTCCTGCCAGCTTCTCTTGGGCCAAGTCCATGAGCTCCGTAAGCCTTGTCCTAAGGTTTAGGACATGTGCCACAGCAGACTCCTTGTGGGAGTCACACTCTCCATCCCACTCATCACAAATCAGATCTAAAGGCCCCTTCACCCTGTGCTTATGCAGCAACTCAAAGGGTGAAAAACGTGGATTCCCGGGGTACCTCTCTGTATGCAAATAGCAGATGGGACAAATATTTGTCCCATTCTCTCTTACACTGGTCTGTAAATGCTTGTACCGTGGTCTTTAGTCTAGAGTTTAACCTCGTTACAAAACCATTAGTCTTGGGATGGTATGGGGTGGTCATTAGGTGCTACGACCCACAATGCCTCCACAGACAAGCCAGCAGGTCTGACATGAAGATGGCACCACTGGCAGTCAGTATTTCTCTTGGGAAACCTACCCTGCTGGAAATCTCTAACAAAGAATTCACCACTTTTTCTGCCTCAATGGATGACAGAGCCACTGCCTCAGGGTATCTAGTAGCATAATCTACTATCATCAGAATATACTTTTTCCCTGTGAAACTTGGGGTACTCACAGGCCCACAATATCCAAAGCTGCGATCTGAAATGGCTCTTCAGTCAGAGGCAAAGGCACCAAAGGAGCTTTGACCTCGTCTCCTGCCTTGCCTACTTTTTGGCACTACTCACAGGTCTCTTGCAACCCCAGGCCAATAAAAGTTCTTGAGTAAGTAATCTCATAGGTAAGCACAAACTAAAGCACTACATCCTCTTATACTCCTTCCAAGCACTTGCTCCCTATTGGTCCTTTCTGATCAGTCAATAAGTAGTTCCCTATATTATTCAGGCATGTCCAAAGGTCAGTTTTGAGTTTACTATCCAGTCCAGCTGGTGAATCTGGGAATCTTGAGGCAATGTTACAACTGCCTTATGTATACAGACCACCCTCTCCTCCTCCAAACAAGCTCAAATATATGTGAGAGATGCAACTATATAGCCAAACTGGAGGCTAAGCTCTCTCAACCCAGTACTGGCACAGCCTGTCCGGAGGAGAAGGTAACCACACACACCACAAATCCAGTCTCACAAAGACCTATCGCATCAGCAAACCAAACACACAAAAACATACTCGGAGGCTCTAAATAAAAATCTGCCTAAGCAGCAGAGACCTCCAAAGCAGACATCCAAGCAACACCTACCACGAAACAATATCCACGCAGCACATAGCTCACAAAGTCAGTGTGCCACACAGTCACAACCCTTAAGGCTAAACAACACACCTAATACACTTGTAATAGGTGACTCTATTGTCAGACACACTGACGTCCCACTCACCAGGTTGAATAAGGAGAAGGTCACTGTAAGCTGCCTGTCGGGTGCCAGGATCCACCACATAACACAAGCACTCAGGTCACTCCAAAGCAAGTACAAGTATGACTCCGTCATTGTCCATACTGGTGTGAATGACCTGAGACGTACCTCCCTGGACTACATGAAAAAAGACGTACAGAAGCTCTTTGATCATGTAGCCCAGGCCAGTATGACCCTGACCTTGAGTAGCATCTTACCCTCACCAAGAATGATGTCACAGTATAAAGACAAAATGATCAATTTTAACAATTGGCTAAAGTATTGGTGTCATTCAAAGGGGATCCAGTGTCTGTCAGCCTGGGATGACATGCTCTACAAGCCACGTTGCTTCACTAGGGACGGCTTGCACCTGTCACCCCTGGGTTTTCGAATACTGGCTAAGGCTCTTGCCTCCCCCATAGTGCCTTTTTAGGCAAGGCTCAAAAGACAAACCCACCCCATAGACAACACAAAGAAAAAACTAAGGGTAATGCTGCTCAATGCCAGAAGTCTAAACCTCAAGATGCACGCACTCGAGACTCTCCTCAGTATGGAGAATATCGATATCTGTGCAGTAACAGAAACCTGGTTCAAGGCTCCCGAGAGCACCCCAGCACTACCAGGCTATACTTCATACCAAGCTTTCCGGCCCCAAAACTCGGACCGAACCACAAAAGGAGGGGGAGTATCCATATTTATCAAAGATACCCACACCTCCAGGTTAGTGGCACTGCACGAAGCATCGGAGACCATCCATGTGCAACTAACAGTGGGCAAAACTGCCTTTCAGTTTGTAGCCTGCTACAGACCACCCTCCCAAATACAGGAACCTTACTCAGCTTTCCTGAGAACACTGGAGAATATGAAGGTCTCTCCAAACACTATTATACTGGGTGACTTCAACTACCCAAACATCGATTGGGAAAACTACTCAAGCCCAAACACCATCGCCCAATGGTTCCTAGAATTTATAAACTCAAATGCTATGGAACAACTGGTCACCACTCCCACAAGAGGGGAAAACATACTGGATCTGGTCATCACCAACATGGGGTCTCTATGTTCCACACCAGAGGTATACCCCTCACTGGTAAGATCAGACCATAAAACAAATCTCACAGGACATCCATATTCCGTCCCCACCCCTAGCCAAGGAAACCACGGTGAAAAACTTCTCATAAGCCAACTTCACACTTCTCAAAACTGAGGTGGAATCCTTCAAAGCCCCCGGGCCAGTGGAAAATACGGCCCAAAATGCAGAATCCTTTACAAAAGCATTCTGTGGACACCTACAGGAATGCATGGAGCATGCTATCCCAAATAAAACCAAGACTCACTCCTCCAAAGGCAGGAGACCTGTCTGGTGAACCCCGGCCATAAGTAAGCTATACAACAGAAGGAGAAAGCTACTACATGACAGAGCAAAATCCCAAAAAGGGAAGGCATCGCTGATCAGTACTAGCAAGAAACTACAGTTCCTCATAAAATCATCTAAGGCCAGCTTTGAAAGAAAAATTGCACAAGACACTAAAGATAATCACAAGGTCTTCTTTAGTTATGTCAGAAACCTGGGAGGCAACTGCCAGATATGCTCCGAGTTAGTGCAAAATGACAAAAAATTCACTGAACCCACAGACATTGCCAACATCCTGGCAGAAAGGTTCAGTGCAAACTTCTCCCCCCCCTTCCCCCCCCAAAGGAGCAAATGTCTATCCCAATGGAGTGCAGCCTTCCTGAGATCACAAATGCACAGGTGAGAGCTGCCCTCTCCAAAGCTAGAAACACAGCATCAGTGGGACCAGACGGTGTCCCGGGCTGCGTCTTACACGAGCTCCAAGAAGAGCTAAACCCTCATATAAAGTCACTGTTCAATCTCAGCCTTACTACAGGATATGTTCCCAAGGAATGGAGTACAGCAACAGTGGTCCCACTCCACAAAGGTGGTGCCACAACAGACCCCGGAAACTATTGCCCTATAAGCCTGACTAGCCTGGTCTGCAAAGCTATGGAGCGTATCATCATGGAAATAAATAAAGACATTGGGAACCTCCAGACACTGGATCTTACCCAGTTCGGCTTTAAGGGCAGATTTTGCCTCTTGAATCTGGTCGACTTCTTTGAAACAGTTACCAAAGCCATAGATGAAGGGAAGGTAGTCCACACAGCCTACCTGGACCTCGCAAAGGCCTTTGACACAATACCCCACTCGGGCATGATAAATAAGCTCACCAGCTTAAATATCAACCCCTATGTCACAAGATGGGTTGCAAACTGGCTCAGGGATAGAACCCACATGGTGAGAATAGCAGGTGCCACGTCAGACTCTAAACCAGATGTTCATCGTGCATACAGCTGCAGTCATAACAGATGGGTTATCCTGCCGTCAGGCGGGTCCTCGGTCGGCCAAATTCCAAAGTCTAGGTCCGGCGTTGGTTGTCGTCGCTTCTTCCCTGATGTCAGTGCGGCAGGGGTATGAAAGAGCCAGCCGACGCCATCTTCTTCAGTCTTTCTTGCCGCGCGGTGCCCGAAGCAGAAGCAATTCGCAAGTGCCGGTCGGCCAGCTCCTGAGATTTACAAAAATATTTCAGCCGAAGTCTTCTTGAAAGCTAAGTACCCCGTTGGGAAAACTTTTCTTGCCTCAGACCGATGTCAGACAAAGTTAATAATTGCATTTCATGTGGGAAACAAATACCGCATAAGGATTTCCACTCTTTCTGTATTCCTTGCTTAGGCCCAGACCACGACGTCTCGGCCTGCCGTTTTTGTGCTAGATTCAACAAACGCACTATTAAGCGTCGGACGGAGTTCGCCCATCACTATTTTGGTAAAAGATTTAATTATATTATGTCGCCGGATACTCCGACTCCAGTTTTGAGTAAAAGACGCAAAGATAAGGACCGACATACGAGGTCCGCGACTTCTACTGACACCACGCTAAGGCCGACTAACGGTTCTCCGGTTCTCAGCGAGGCGCCTACGCAGCTCCTGAGTACCGATGACACTTCATTACCGGTGTCTTCCGTGCCCAAGGTCGCAGGCTCCTCGGCCCCCATTCTGACTACAGATACCGACGCCACTCTTGGAGGGGAAACTCAGAGTTTAGACAGGCCTGCTATTTCTCAAGGTGTCTTCAGGCCTTCCTCCTTCTCTATTAAGGCTTTCACAAAATCTAAAGCAGGCATGAAAACTAAAAAAACAAGGACCTCAGACCCCCTCTCAAGGCCCCATGCCTAAAAAACAGATGCTCAAAATGGCTGAGGATTTGATTATTCTTATCAGGGGTTCTCAACCCCCCTCGGACAAAAGGCCCAATTTAGAGGAAGACTACCCTTCCTCAGATCAAGCCTCTATTACCTCTGAACATTCTGAGGACCAGGAATATACATATTCTCCTTTTGAAGACTCTGATGCAGAGGAGTCTATTCCCTCAGTCTCCCCCCCTGAGGACTACTCTTTTGGGGGAAACCCTACATACTTTGAGGGAACACTTTCACTGGGAAGGCCAAGATTACTCAGATTCCAAGAAAAGGCTCAGGGATTTTCTCTTGCTCCCCCAGCATAGGCCTTTGGCTATCCCTCCTGTCTTAGATATATTAGATGATGTGTACACAGAAGCCAGCCTCAACCCAGATTCGTTACCTCCAGCTCCTGTTAAACCAGACAGGTATTACCGGGTTCCTGATTCACACCAGTTCCTATACAAAAGCCATACTGCTGACCCAGAAACTATTTCACATGGTCCCAAGGGAATTAAGGCCTCTACTGCTAAAAACCCATTACCTTAAGAGAGAGATTCCAGAGCTTTAGAAAGGTGGGGGAAAAGGTGTATACCTCGGCCACTTTAACCATGAGGGCATTAAACTGTCAGTTCCATATGTTAAAGTATCAACAGTTTTTGTTATCTCAGTTGAAAAGCAAAATGACACAACCAGAACAACCAGACTTGAAGGAGTTGCAGGATTTGTTGCATAGTGCAGAGCAAGTGGGTAAACATACCTTGCAGTTTGGTTTTGATGCTTTAGAGGCCTCATGTAGAGCTGCTGTTACAGGGTCTGTCATATGTAGACATGCTTGGCTCAAAGAGCAAGCCTTACCAGATCATGTCAAAGCTAAATTACTAGATGCACCTCTTCAAAAAGATGTATTGTTTGGTGTTAAAGCTGAGGAGGTACTAAAGAAAATGGAGGAAAAGGCGAAATCAATGCAAACAGTGAAAGATTTCCTGCAGGTACAACCTCCACGTTTCAGCAGAAACTGGCCTTCAAAAAATTGGTCCTTTCCAGCCACGGACAGACCTCAAAGAGGCAGATACAGGCGCCCGAGGGGTAGAGGGCAATCTCAAGCATCATTCAGAGCCAGACAATGGCAAGCACCAACCCCAAGAGGTGGAGAAGATAGATCACAGTCATTCAGAAAGCAGACACAATGACTTTCCCCTTTACCTGCCAAGCAAAGCTTTAATGGCAGCACCTTTAGGCGGAAAACTGGCATTATTCTCAAAAAATTGGCATATTGTTACAAAAGACAAATGGATTCTGGACATTATAGACAGAGGCTACAGATTCCACATTCACACCCTTCCAAAAATGTGAGTCATGCCAAACCTGCCACAAAATCAAAGGGCAGAGGCACAAAAACAAATTTCAGCTCTCATGGACATGAAAGCTATTCAAGAGGCACCTGCAAAAGAACAAGGTCAAGGTTTTTTTTTTCCAGACTATTCCTGGTACCAAGGAAAGACAAAGATTGGAGACCTATTTTAGACCTATCCATCCTAAACACATATTTACAGGTACCAAAATTCAAGATGCTCACATTACAGCAGCTTCTTCCCATGCTGGGCAAGGAGTCTTAGCTGGTAACATTGGACCTCAAGGAGGCATACCTGCATGTCCCTATCAGACAGGATTGCAGAAGATACCTCAGATTTCTTGCAGGTTCATCCCATTATCAATTCTCTGCATTGCCCTTTGGCTTATCTACTGCACCCAGAGTGTTTACGAAATGCCTGGCATCAGTAATTGCCTTCTGCAGACTTCAAGGAATACAAATATACCCATATCTGGACAATTGCCTGATCCAAGCGGACAGCAAGGACATACTTCTGAAACACCTGGCGTTTGTAATAAAACTGTTGAACTTTCTGGGATACACAGTCAACAAAAAGAAATCAAAACTCAAACAATAATTTTCCTGGGTGCCAGCTTGAATACAAACACCCAGATGGCCTACCTCACGCCAGACAAACAAGGGCACCTATCTCAATACTTCAGCAAAATAGCAACCTTCACCAGGCTGACTGCAAGGAAAGTCCTGCAGGCACTGGGATTCATGGCATCTTGCATTCTGCTGATCCCATGTGCAAAGCTGCATATGAGGAAACTTCATTGGTACCTAAAAAACTTATGGTCTCAACACAGCCACAGTTTGGAAACAATTATACCACTCATTCCATGTCTTCAAAAGGAATTTCTGTGGTGGGCTCAAGCATGACAAAGAAACATAGGTCTCCCTTTCTGTATGCCTCAAGCAACTCAAATCATCACAACAGACGCCTCGGACTACGCCTGGGGGGCACACATGACAGATCAGTGCATTCAGGGAAAATGGTCCCAAAAAGAGAAGCACCTACACATCAACCAAAAGGAAATGCTAGCAGTGCAAAATGCTATTATGGCCTTCAAAGACCTACTGCATCCAGGCCAGCTATTGATAAGGACAGACAACACCACAGTGATGTGGTACATAAACAGGGGGGAACTCATTCATACCCCCTTTGCAGACTAGCCATGACCCCTTGGAACACAGCTCTGGAATTGCAAATCCAACTTCAGGCACAATTCCTGCCAGGGAAGGAAAACACACTGGCAGACAGCCTAAGCAGAAATATGACAGATCCACACGAATGGAAGTTGCATCCTCAAGTTTTCGCAATGATAACTCAGGCATGGGGACAGCCAGACATAGATCTCTTTGCTACCCACAGAAATTACCAATTGAAAAAATGTTGCTCAAGGACCTATCATCCACAGGCCTGGAAAGTGGACGCACTTTCTTTCAATTGGACAGCATTGACAGTCTATGCCTTTCCGCCTCTCCCTCAGCTGCCCAAAGTTCTATTAAAAGCCAGAGCAGAGAGGCCGAAAATGATTCTCATTGCTCCAGACTGGCCAAGACAACACTGGTATCCACTCCTGAAGAGTCTGACGCATTCCCCACCATGGATCCTACCTCTAGTGTCTCTTCTGATGTCCTTCAAGAATGCAACTGCAGTCATAACATGTGGGTTGTCCTGCCTCAGGCAGCCCTCGGTCGGCCGGATTCCAAAGTCTGGGTCCGACGTCGGCTGATGTCGCATTTCTCTCCGACGTCAGAGCGGCTGGAGTACATAAGCATCAGCCGACGCCATTTTCTTCAGTCTTTCTTGCCGCGCGGTGCCCGAAGCAGAAGCGGTTCGCAAGTGCCGGTCGGTCAGCTCCTGTATTCTACGATACCGAAGTCATCAAAAAAGCTAAGTACCCCGTTGGGGACGTTTTCTTGCCTCAGCCGATGTCAGAAATTACTGAAAAAGTTAACAATTGTCTTTTTTGTGGTAAACAAATACCTCATAAGGATTTCCACTCTTACTGCCTCCCTTGCCTGGGCCCAGACCACGACGTCTCGGCCTGTGTAGCCTGTGCTCGCTTCAACAAGCGCACTCTCAGGTGCCGGGCGGAGTTCGCTGAAGATTTTTTCGGCGATAAATTTGCTTACACCATGCCGTCGGATCTTCCGACATCGCAGACTCCCAAAAAGCGAAAAGACCGGGACCGACATCTTCGGCCCGCGTCTACCACCGACTCCACGCTAAAACCTAGCTCGAGTGCTCCGGTTCCTTCTGAGACGGTCTCTCCACCGCTCCGAACCGAAGACACCGCATTACCGACGACTCCGATTCCAGACATTACTCCGATGCCAGTTATTGACTTTCCTCCGGATACCGAAACCGAGGAAATACCCGAGACCATCGCTGTAGACAAGGTCACTCCTGCACGTGGAGCTGCCAGGCCTCCTATGGCCATGTCTATTAAGGCCTACACTAGGGCTAAGGCAGCCGGCAAAACAAAGCATATTGCTTCCAAATCCTTACCTCAGCCGACTCCGGAGACACAAATTATGTCCATGGCTGCTGATTTAATTTCCATGATCAGAGGTTCACAGGCCCATCCTGAGAGAGCATCCCAGCCTCCTCCTGATAAAAGGCCCCGGGTTGAACCCTCTGACCCTTCTCCTTCTGATGAAGACTCTGAGGGCTCTGTCCACTCTGATAGCCAGGAAGAGCTCTTCCAGACCTATGAGGACTCGGATGCAGAAGATTCCATACCTTCGGCCTCCCCTCCTGAGGATATTTCTTTTGGGGAAGTTCTGCACACCATGAGGGAACATTTCAAGTGGCATGGTCAGGAATATTCTGATTCTAGGAAACGCCTTAGGACTTTCCTTAAGAAGCCTCAGCACAGGCCCTTAGCTATTCCTCCTGTACTTGATGTTCTGGGTGATTTGTATTCTGATTCTAGTGCTACCCCTGATTCTCTTCCTCCTGCTCCAGCCAAGCCAGACAGGTATTACAGGGTCTCAGAAACTCATTCCCATTTATTCAGGGCCCATACTGCTGATTTGGAAACTATTTCACAGGGGCCTAAAGGAGTTTCAGTCTCCACCTCAAAAAATCCTTTGCCCTCCAACAGGGAAGCAAGGTCATTAGAGAGATGGGGTAAAAAGGTTTACACATCCACTACCTTATCTATGAGAGCTTTAAATTGCCTTTTTCATATGTTCCAATATCAGGATTATCTCTTAGAAGATTTACAAAAAACATTAGCTTCTCCTGATCCTTTAGACAGGAAGACTTTGCAGGAAGCTGTACATAACACTCAGCAAGTAAGCAATCACTTCCTGCAGTGTGGATATGATGCACTGGAAGCTTCATGTAGGGCAGCTATGACAGGGGCAGTGATGCGTAGACATGCTTGGTTAAAAGATCAACCTCTACCAGATCATGTAAAAGCAAAACTTCTGGATGCACCTTTGGAAAAGAACAAGCTTTTTGTGCAAATGCTAAGGATGTGTTAAAGACCATCGAAGAAAAAGCAAAATCAGTTCAGACTGTGAAAGATTTCCTCCAGGTTCAACCCCCCAGATTCAGTAGGAATTGGCCTTCAAAAAACTGGTCCTTTCCTAATCCAGAAAAGTTTCAAAGGGGTAAGAACAGACGCGGCCGAGGAAGAGGCCAATACAGAGGCCCTTACAGGGGATGACAATGGCAGCCAGGAAACCAAAGAAGTGACGCAGGGGTTTCACCTGCCCAACAACCACAAACTCAATGACTTTCCTCTACTACCGCCTACCAGGGAACAACTAGAAGCTCCCTTGGGCGGGAAATTATCTCTGTTTGCAGAAAACTGGCACAGACTGACAAAGGACAAATGGATTTTGGACATTATAGACCGAGGGTACAGGTTTCATTTTCATACCTTACCAAGAAAACAAGGCATGCGAAATCTACCACAACATCAAAGGGCAGAGGCTATCAAGCAAATCACTCTGCTGACTCGAATGAAAGCAATAGAAAGGGTTCCACAACAAGAACAAGAACAGGGGTTTTACTCAAGACTGTTCCTTGTTCCAAGAAAAGAATCTCAATGGAGACCAATACTGGACTTGTCCACATTAAACACCTTTCTCATAGTACCAAAGTTCAAAATGCTGACTCTACAGCAACTCCTTCCCATGCTGGGCAAGGAGTCGTGGCTGATTACACTGGACCTCAAGGAGGCATACCTGCATGTCCCTATCAGACACAGCTGCAGAAGATACCTCAGATTTCTTGCAGGGCCAGAGCATTATCAATTCTCAGCATTGCCATTTGGCTTATCTACTGCACCCAGAGTATTTACAAAATGCCTGGCTTCGGTAATTGCTCATTGCAGGCTCCAGGGTATACAAATTTACCCGTACCTGGACGACTGCCTCATACAAGCAGACGACAAATTGATGATGACAAAAAACCTGGATTATGTCATACGATTACTTCAAGCTCTGGGATACACAGTCAACTTCCAAAAGTCAAGACTGCAGCCATCCCAGCAAATAATCTTCTTAGGAGCCAAACTAGACACAGCCTCTCAGATGGCTTACCTGACAGAAGACAAGCAAGAGAAGTTATCTCAATACTTCAAAGGTTTAGCAAAACTCACCCAGATGACTGCAAGGAGATTCCTACAGGCCCTGGGTTACATGGCATCCTGCATTCTACTGGTTCCATTAGCAAAACTACACATGAGAAAGCTTCAGTGGTACCTAAAAGCATTTGGTCTCAACACAGCAACAACTTGGAGACAATCATACCACTCATTCCATGCCTACAAAAGGAATTCCTATGGTGGGCCTCGGTGAGCCAGGAAAACACAGGTATGTCATTCAAAAAAACACAGATAACACAGACCATGACTACAGACGCCTCAGACCTTGGATGGGGGGCGCACATGGAAGGCAGGTGTATACAAGGACAATGGTCTCCAAAGGAAACACACCTGCATATAAACCAAAAGGAAATGCTGGCAGTAATGCATGCTATCGAGGCTTTTCAACACCAACTCCAGCAAGGCCATTTAATGATACGGACAGACAACACCACTGTGATGTGGTACATAAACAAGCAGGGGGGCACCCACTCTTACCCCCTTTGCAGACTGACAATGCAGCTTTGGGAGAAATCACCGAGTCTAAACATCCAGTTACAATCCCAGTTTGTTCCAGGAAAAGACAATGTGTTGGTGGACAGCCTAAGCAGAAATTTCACAGATCCACACGAGTGGAGGTTACATCTGAAGGCTTTCAGACAACTCACTTCGACATGGGGCAAGCCAGAAGTGGACCTATTTGCCTCTCACCTCAATCATCTTCTACCAAAATTTTGCACAAGGACATACCATCCAAAGGCTTGGAAAATAGATGCCCTTTCATTCAACTGGAACTCTCTAGCAATCTATGCATTCCCACCTCTGCCACTGATGACCTCAGTATTATTAAAGATCAAAGCAGAGAAGCCCAAGGGAATCATAATAGCTCCGGATTGGCCAAGACAACACTGGTACCCACTACTACGGAGCATATGTCACACCAGGAGGTGGGCCCTCCCTCAGTGGCCTCTACTTTTGACTCAACACAATTTCGAAACACTGCATCCAAACCTTCAGACACTGCAGCTAACAGCCTGGGAGATCCCATAAATAGCTTCAGCTTATCTCTCTCCAAGGAAGTTCAGCGGATACTAACAGAGGCTCGAAGACCATCCACCAGAAAGGTTTACTTAGCAAAGTGGAAAAGATTCAGCAATTGGAATACCAGCAAGGGACATGATGCATCATTACTGAACATCCCACTCATCTTGGAATATTTGGCAGATATGTTACAGAGCAGCCTCTCATATTCTTCAATAAAGATACATGCATCTGCTATTTCAGCTAGATACAACACTGATCCTCCTGTTTTCTCTCACCCCTTACTAAGACAATTCCTCAGGGGAATCAAGAACATTAAGCCACCAAGAAAGGCCCCAGTGCCAGCCTGGGACCTCAATTTTGTCTTAGAAAAACTGACTCTACCTCCTTTTGAGCCAGCAGCTTCAGTTGACTTGCAATTTCTCTCATGGAAAACAGCTTTCCTGTTGGCAATTACCTCAGCAAGAAGGGTTTCGGAGCTACAGGCCCTAATGGCAATACCACCCTTTATTATTTTCCACAGAGACAGGGTTTCATTAAGGACCAACCCTACTTTTCTGCCAAAGGTGGTATCTAGGGTTTCTCTAAATCAAGCCATTCATCTGCCTGCTTTTTTCCCCAATCCTGAGAATAAGGGGGAAAGACTTTTGCATACCTTGGACATTCATAGACAACTTCGATACTACCTGGACAGAACCAAGGCCAGTAGGAAGTCTGAACAGCTTTTTGTAGCTTACGCCCCTGCAGTCCAAGGAAAAGCTATTTCAAAACAGACTATTTCTAAATGGATTGGACATTGCATCAGATTCTGTTACTCCTTTCATGGGAAGACTGCTCCAGCCTATGTCAGACCACATTCCACCAGAGCTACAGCCACCTCTACAGCATTTTTAAGAGGGGTGCTTACAAAGGACATTCTAGAAGCTGCTACATGGAGCTTCGTGCATACATTCTCCAAACACTACAATCTCCCTCTATATTCCAAATCCAGAGCAGGCTTTGCTTCGGCAGTCCTGCAGGGTTTGATTGCCACACCATCTCTTTCCTAGAGCATACCTCCTCCCCCAGCTAAGCTATGGTATTCTACCCACATGTTATGACTGCAGTTGCATTCTTGAAGGACATAGTACAGTTTTGTACCTACTATAAATATAGATGTCCGATAGACATGCAACTGCAGTCGGGTTTTCCCTCCCTCCATACCCCTCTATGCCTAGGGTCCACTCCTATCCCCCTTACTCTTAGCTGGGGATATCTGTTATGGTGTATTTGTTTTATTGCTCATGTATTTGTTTGGAATCCTGTTTTTGTCTTCCAATTTGATTACAGCCTTCCTTGGAGGGCACCTGGCATTTGGGGCAAGAAACACTGAAGAAAATGGCGTCGGCTGATGCTTATGTACTCCAGCCACTCTGACGTCGGAGAGAAATGCGACATCAGCCGACGTCGGACCCAGACTTTGGAATCCAGCCGACCGAGGGCTGCCTGAGGCAGGACAACCCACATGTTATGACTGCAGTTGCATGTCTTTCGGACATCTACATTTATGGTAGGTACAAAACTGTACTTTGTCCCAGCACAACTTCAAAACTCTTCACAGCCAGCTCAAAACCCTAAATCTAGCTGCATGGAGAATCCCTTGATTTCCCAACAGACCCTCCTCTCCAAGGAGGTGCAGGATGTCATCTTGTAGGCCAGAAGGCCTTCTACTAGAAAAGCCTACTCTGCCAAATGGAAACGGTTTTGTGCCTGGAATCAGAAAAAGGGCCAGAATCCTTGGGTAATAAATTTACCTCAAATTTTACAGTATCTAGCTGAGATGTTAAACAGTGGACTTTCCTTCTCCTTCATCAAAATCCACGCTTCAGCCATTTCTGCACAATACAACACAGATCCTCCTTTATTCTCTCATCCTCTCTTAAGACAGTTCCTCAGAGGGGCTAAGAATATAAAACCCCCAAGGAAACCACCAGTCCCTGCTTGGGACCTCAACTTCATATTGGAAAAGCTGACCCTTCCTCCATTTGAGCCAGCTGCTTCAACAGAACTACAATACTTGTCATGGAAAACAGCCCTCCTTCTGGCTATCACCTCCGCACGCAGGGTTTCGGAATTACAGGCCCTCATGGCTGTGCAACCTTTCATCATTTTCCATCAGGACAGAGTTTCCTTACGAACCAACCCTACCTTTATGCCAAAGGTAGTATCTAGTGTAGCCTTGAACCAGACTATCCACTTACCTACCTTTTACCCTAACCCACAAAACAAAGGGGAAAGACTACTGCATTCCCTGGACATTCACAGACAACTTCGTTATTATTTGGACAGGACAAAGCCATTCAGGAAATCCGAGCAACTCTTTGTGTCCTACGCTACAGGTGCTCAAGGAAAGGCTATCTCCAAACGGACAATCTCAAAATGGATAGCCCACTGCATACGCTTTTGTTACTCATTTCATGGAAAAGCTGTGCCTTCAAGCATCAGATCCCACTCCACAAGGGCCACAGCTACCTCTGCAGCTTTCCTCAGGGGGTTTCCTACCAAGGACATTTTGGAAGCAGCCACTTGGAGTTCAGTGCACACTTTCTCCAAACACTATCATCTTCCTTTACTCTAAATCTAGAGCGGGATTTGCCACAGCTGTCTTGCAGGGCATCCTTGCTCCTCCTAGTTCCACTTAGTGCCTGCCACCCCTACTTAGCTTTGGGATTCTACCCATCTGTTATGACTGCAGCTGTATGCATGATGAACATAGTACAGTTTTGTACCTACCATAAATGTAGATGTTCGACTGCTCATACAGCTGCAGTCCAGGTTTCCCTCCCTCCATCCCCTCTTAGGACAGGCCTTATGACAAACACCTTCTCATACAACCTATTTGGGGTATTCTTTTATGGTGTATTTGCTTGCAGACTACTGTTTTTTGATTATTCTATATTGCATGATTACATAAGTTTATGTTTTGCCTTCCTTCTGGGCGCACCTGACATGTGGGGCAAGGAAAACTGAAGAAGATGGTGTTGGCTGGCTCTTTTATACCCCTGCCGCACTGAGATCAGGGAAGAAGCGACGACAACCGACGCCGGACCTAGACTTTGGAATTCGGCCGACCAAGGACCCGCCTGACGGCAGGATAACCCATCTGTTATGACTGCAGCTGTATGAGCACTCGAACATCTACATTTATGGTAGGTACAAATCTGTACTTTACAAGTGGTGTCCCACAAGGCTCAGTCCTGGGACCTCTCTTGTTCAGTATATATTTCTCCGAGGTACAGGCTAACACGGGTGGACTATGGCTGACCATGTTCGCAGATGACTGCAAACTGGGTGCTATAATCGACTCTCCGACTGACACAAGCATCCTCCAAAAGGGTCTCACAGAGATGGATAACTGGTGCCAGAGCCATGGCCTAAAGCTAAATGCCAAAAAGTGCATAGTCATCCCATTTGGAAAAAACAAAGTTCCCACAAATTACCACATAGGTGGTAATCCATTAAGTACGGAAGAAGTAATTAGGGACTTGGGGACCCAAGTAGATAGCAATCTCTCCTTTGACAATCACATTGCCAAAGTGGTTAGAAAGACCTTCTATATAGCCCACCTTATGAAAGGGTTCACATCTAGATCAAGAGAGGTCATTGTGCCCCTCTACTCATCACTTATCAGGCCCATAATTGAGTACAATGCCCCTTTTGGGATGTACCTTACCCGACACCTTCAGCAACTGGAAAGACCCCAAAAGTATCTCACCAAGAGGATCAAGGGGCTCAAACAGATGCCCTACGCAGTTCGGCTAAAGAAATTCAAGCTCTACTCAGTTGCGTACCGCCTACTCAGAGGTGATCTGTATCTGACGTATAAAGCCATGCCCAACCCAGAATTAACGGACATGCTTCACCTCAGGAAATCTAAATCCCTTAGAGCTACACGCTCCAGGGACTTGAACCTCAGCACAGAAATTAATAGGACATGCTGAAGGGACAGATTCATATCCCAGAGGCTCCCCTCACTCTGGAACAAAGTCCCAATCCATGTCAGGCAGAACCCCTCACTGACCTTCTTCAAGTGAAATCTTGACGAATGGATGGGAGATCGTAAGTTTACTCCTGGGATCTCTTCTGTGTCGCTGCTTGACAGAGGTATAGTAAACTAACCTTAAAAGGGCTACTTTCTGTGACCTACTATACAGAGGCACAGTCAACAAATCTAAAAGGGTGGTGAAAGCCAAACACACTCTGGCTAGGCTTATAAATGCCCTAGGGCAGATAGCCTAGTATCAACCTATGAACCTATGATAATACATCTCTTGGTGCTCCTTATGCCCATATGACCTGCAAAAGGATTGTCATGGCCTATGGCTAGAAGTGCCAGATGATAGGATCTGGGCACTACCAACTGCTGTATTCTTTCACCCTCTAGCCCTACCTCAGGGATCAATTATCTATACAGTAACCCTTTGTTCCAGTATATGAATCCCCCCTTTT
Organism: Protopterus annectens; assembly: GCF_019279795.1. Lineage (NCBI taxonomy): Eukaryota > Metazoa > Chordata > Ceratodontiformes > Protopteridae > Protopterus > Protopterus annectens. Next base: position 731,019,453 of record NC_056727.1, on the reverse strand, counting down.
TTGAGGATCCGGCCCCTTCCTAGCTACCTCCCTCAAGCCTATCTCAACTCTGTCATTGTAACCCTTCCCAGCTCCCCTTCCACAGGAAGTGTGGTGGCCTCTAACAGTGGTATCTCACTGTCAGCCTGGGTACTACTACTCAACTCTGTCCTTGTAGTCAGTCTGTCCAAGGGAACATCAGTACCCACCAGCAGCTGTGGCTCACCTTCAGTCTCACTGCTACAGGGTAGCTCCATCCCTGAAGTAGCCACCTCACCAGTCCTGGCTTCAGATGTGGAGTCTGTCTGGGTTATCCCCAGGTTATCAGACCCATATGCCTGTCTCCAAGCCTGATTGTGTATAAATGCCTACACACAAGGTACTGCGTTATCAGAATAATTCCCGATCAGGACATCTGCGGGGATATCCTCAAACACACCTACATGCTTGCTTCCTTTTCACCCCTCCCAGTCAAGGTGAACCCTAGCCAAAGGTATTTGGAATGGGGTCCCTCCTAAAGCTCTGACTGGAGTAGACTGCCCAAGAAATTAGTGCTCCTCTTTAACCATTGCAGGCTTCATACTGGTTAGATCAGAGGCTGTCTCTGTCTCTTAGTAGTGACCTGTTTCCCATCTACTAAGATAGGGTATAACCTCTTGTGGTAGTTTGGTACCCATGTTGCCTCCAGACAACTGACCACTGGCATTCTGGTATTTCCACTTGCTGGCTTCCCTACCTTTTGTTCCCCACCTTGCCTTCCTGGACATCTGTATGATACATGGCTCCACTGGTCACATTCAAAGCATTTAACCCCTGATCCTGGTCTTGTACCTGAACTAGTGGCTTCCCCTGTTACCGGTGGACTCTGTTGGGGTGGCTTAGTGTGCCCAACATGGGGGGGTTCACTTATATCCATGTGCGGCACTGGGTGTCCCTTTTGTGTGCAGTGATGCCATGCTTCCTAAGTAGAGATCTCCTTTTTTTCCCCAGCTCATCTGCAGTGTTGCATTCCCTATCTGCCATCCAGATTCTCATGTCGTCAGGCAATGTTCCAAGGGCTTGTTCCCTCACCAAAGGTCTGCCAGCCCTTCAGAAGTGGTGACCTGGCACCCACTTGCCCACCTATGAAAATAAGTGCTTAATTCAGCAATATAATCACACACACTTTCATCTGCCTTGCGTCCATGCTCACAAAACTTTTTTCTATAAGCTTCAGGTGTTAATTTAAAACACTCTAATAAACTTTTCTTTACTTTGTTATAGTCTAAACAATCAATGTCAGACAATTTAGAAACAGCAGGTGCAGCTTTACCATGTAGTAAGGGGGTCTGGAACCATACCTGGAGCTCTTGATCAGCATTATACTGTTTACATACCCTTTCAGACATATGAATAAAGCTGTCAACATTATCACCCTTTGTAAATTGTGGAAGAAATTTACTGACCTCTATTGCTTCTTGGGTCTGGTTATTCCCTTCCCCATTACCTCCATGACCCTGGCGAAGTGTTGGCATCTCCCACTCATGTTGCTTCTGCCTCTCAGAGGAAAAGTTGAAATGTCCTGTTTCTGAGAGCTGTACATCCCCAAGGCCAGTTTGGCTGTCTTCCTGGTTGCTGGATGCAGCTGTGATTAAGGCTGCAGTAATTTCCCCTTTAGTCAGGTGGCATGCACCAGTACTCTGGCTTGGCACATCTCAGCCAACTGGTTCCTTGTCAGCTTGCCATAATACTCTGCTGATATCTTTGCCTGCTCTCCATGACTAACTAAGCTAACAAAAAATAAATAAAACTATTGTGATATGAGACTCTGAATGTTCACCATGTGGCTGCTTCAGAGTACAAACACCTTCTTCAGTGATAACTGCTTACAGGATACAGAAGTTCAATATCCACACCACTGTTATCAATACGTGATATGATGATCCCATCACTGCTAACCAATATGTGACGCCCCGCCTCTGGGCCAATAATCGGGAGCCTCAATCCTCACCACTGGCACCAGTGGGGCACGTTCACTGGGAGGACAACAGGTACACACACAGTATCTCCAGATGCAACTCTCTGCATCAAGCACAATTTCCCTTAAGAGCACACGGGGAACAGAGTCAGTCAGGGGCTGTTTTTTTCTCTCTTTTCCCAGATCCCCAGTAAGACTCCCCAGTGGCACAGCTGTAGAGTTGAGATGTCAGCTGAGTGTCCAAGCCAAGACCTCCAGCACCCCCTCTCTCCATCCAGTGCTTTGTGTCCCTGCCCACTCTTGGAGATTTGATTTACACACACACACACATATATACACACACACACACACACACACACACACACACACACACACACACACACACACACACACACCTGGGAAAGCTGCCACAGGTTTACTAGCTATGCCCCCTTCTGCCCAGACTATAAGGTAGTTATCACCACCACCAGACACTTCTGACAGTTACCTTAAGGACCTTACAAGGGTACCCAATGTACTGAGTGAAATTAATGCAAATGGTAGTTTGACCAAGAGCAAGGCTATCAGGAGTGGTGCACACATTGTCACCAAATAAATATGCAAGTACTCTCAAAAGTTAAATATCTCTACAAAGATTAGCAACAGTGAAAGTTTTAAATATATTTAATAATAAATAATAAAATAACAAGAAACTACTAAGTGTATATATTCACAGTGACATCAGAGTTCAAAATCACAGGAAATACTTAAAGTAACATTGAGGGATAGGCTTAGACAAGTAAAGAATAACAATATCTAAACTAAGCTTCACTGTTTTCCTGACTGAATCTAAGAGAGTTACTATTCCCAACTTACTTAATAGAGCAAAGCAGATGATGTGGTGAATGGCCCTTCTTGTTGTCAGGCCCAAGACAGAATACATAATGCCCTGTCTCAGTAAGAGACTTCTCAAAATAATATCTAAAATATTACTTCTGGGATAGCTTGCAGAATGACATCACCTCTGGTCATCTGACTTCTAGTTCCAATGCAAAACCCCCCATTGCTGGAAGCTGGCAGGATTTGGCACCTACCTGTAAAAATACACACACAAGGACTTTTGCTCAGATCTGTGGCAAGTGCTGGAAGTCATAAAATAATTGCATACCTCCATGTTTCCAAAGTCGTAATTAGTTCACCCCAAAGGCAATGCAGAAAGCTTCCTGGTACAGACTTTGTGTCTCTGGCTGCATTGAAACATGTGAGATAGCATCTTTATGGCCTTGCCCATAAAGTGATTTAATTTCGGATATATTTTAAAGTTTGCTGGACTGAGGTCAACCTTCCAGTTTCCTCTGTTAAAACGTATACATTTAAACAGTTACAATAGTGCATGTCCATTTCTGTTCTTTCCATTATGGCACACACTGGATACATTTCAAACACAAGCACTTCACAAATACCTTTTCAACACAAACATCTGTACAAGTCAGTTTGATGTACACATGACATACAGTTTTAATAGATTTGTAACAGAAGCATTTTGTATCAACCAGTTTGATATTCACAAATGACATATAATTATTTACAAAAATTCCAGCTAGATGTGCTGGCAGTACCTCCTATTGTCACACTTGCCAACCATAAGTCTTTTATTTCCATTTTTTTTGGATGTTTAATCAGCTGGGAATGAGAGCTGCCCTAACCAGAAACTGAACCTGGGCTGCAGAGCTGAGAGCACTGAACCCTAACCACTAGGCCACCAAGGACTCCCCCTGTGCTGTTTTAGAGTATTTACTGATCTAACCTTATTTACAGTTTAGTTTCTTGTATGTTCAATGTTGGTTCTTTGTGTTTCGGGTGTTTCACTTAGTGTCACTGCAACTTTGCTGAAAAAATTCCCCAGTGATCCAGCACATTTACCTGCTCAAAGCAGAATAAAATAAGTACTATCTCTATATTACAAGTCAAGTACATGTTCATAATATTTATCACTGCTGCAGTAGTCTTAGCGATATGGGTTATATCCTACATAGAATGTAATAGCCTTCCAACTTCCAAAGCTTCAGGGCATGGTTCATGTGCCCAAACTATTGGTCAACTTGATATGAACTCTAAAAGACAGGACTGGGTGCCAGGCCCTTCAGATCTTTCTGCCACTGAAGAGTATGTTTCTCTAAGGCGTTTGAGGATCAGCTGTTGGCTTGTGCTGTTCCTTTGACAACTGTGCTGATATATGCACAATATATGCAAAATGTTTGTTTATTAATACTTTCCTGTCCAGGAAATTTATTTTTAAGCTATGAATTTTTGTTTTTTTTAACAGATTATCACAAGACTGTATTTTACTTTTAAATGAGAGCGCAGTCTTTTTCTCTCAGTTTAAAAGTTGTTTAAAGTAACTGAACCATTTTTTTCTGTACATAAATTGTGTTTATTTTACTTTTTGTGGGCAGGCAGTGTTTTAAAAGTGCGTTTTACTGTGTTTTGTGACATTTGAAGACTTTTAATTTTACTGGCTTTTGCTGCCTGTTTTCCCAAGGAAGGATGCACCATTTTCAGCTTGACCATGGAAAAAATGACCTGTCCCATGGTCAGTCCTTCTTCCCAGCCACAAGAAGGGTTTGCCATGACAGCAGGTTAGCAGTTTGCCTCTGCTGCAGGTGGGTGACTGTTGTGGCCATTGTTTGTTCCTCAGACCACTCATCTTTTACCCTGGATCCCTCTGATACAGCACCCACAGCCACTTTGGGTAGGGGGTTAGATGCATTCTCTGTGGCTGTTGGGGTCCCCTCAGTGGGCAAGGCGAGCCAGTCTTGTTAGTCCTGGAAGAGGAAACTGGGAAGACTTCCTTGTTTTGTCAAAATGTTGTGCCCCTCTTGGAGGAAGCTGTTGCCATTAATAATATTGTTGGACCCATTTTCTCTGCCAAAAAGAAATGTAAAACTAAACATAAACTACTACTCCTACAATTTCTTTTAACAAGAGTAGTTTGCTGTGACTGGTTCAGGCTTTAATTCAGGCTATTTATCCTTCTTGTTAGGTGGTTTCTGGTAAAAGAAAGGAGGATACTACTTCTCATGAAGAGATTCAAGATTCTGAATGTGGACTGGAAGATTAAAGGACAGATGCAAGGTTTTCTCCTCAGATTTCTGACTCAGACCCAGAGGAGAGCTTAGTTTCTGATTCTTCCTTGGAGGGGAGGGGGTCTCTTTCCCTGAGAATATTTCAGGAATGTTCCAATGTTTTCAGTTGGAGAACACTGAGTTTTCTCATACCCTCAGAAAAAGCCTACGAGCTGAGAAATAGTATTCCTGTTTTCACTGTTAGTGTTTAGTGGTATTTTTAATTGTAGTACTGTGTGACTTGATGGCTTTTGAGTTGCCCACTCGTACTATAAATCTGAACTTGGGCACTCCTGCCAGTCTCTTCTCATCAGGTCATTTTAATGAGCACTAATAGATCAACTGGGAAACTCTCCTTAGTCTCTTAAACTTGATTATCCTCTATTTCCTACCTTCCTACTTACTAAAAATACACTTTATTCAGCCATTTTTACTGTTTTGTGCTTATTCCTACTTTATTTAGCTTTTTGCTGCATGCTCTTAAAGTGTTCAGTTGCATTTAATCTGCTGCATTTATTACTGTTTGTTAGTAGCCTGATTACATTGTAACTGTTATTGGAAGCCTCTTAGTTCTAATTTTTTAAGCAGTTGGACTCCAAGCTAGTTATCTTACATTAGGAAAGTTTGTGGTGTACACACTCATGTTAGGAGAAGTAGCTTACAACCTTCTGAGTTGGGGATTGCTGGTTGAAGGCTTATTGTCTGTTATTGTAAAAGTGTCTTAGTTCTGGTTTAAGCACTTGGGCTTCAAACCAGTTATTTTACATTAGGGAGGCTTGAAGTCTGCTGTTTTGTGGTTGGATAGGATAGCCTATGGACTTCTGAGCTGGGAATTGCTGGGTTAATTCTTATTGTACCTTTATTTGATTGGCTAGACGGCTAGCTTGTTTAAAATTTGAATTCTGTGCTTGAGGCATTTGGTGACGTTTGGAGACCACACTATTTGAAAAGAAGAGTTTTGCTGGTTTCTGCTAATCTCTACAAAAGCTATCCAGTGTTTCAGCACTTGTTTTTTGCTGCATTAACTGAGTGTTTCTGTTTTGAATATCTGCACTTTTTGACCTTTAGTTAGAGTTGCATTGGTTCCACTTAAGTGAGATTAGAGGGGACCTGAGTCATTTTGCGGCCAAGGATTGTCTGAAGGAAAGAAGAGTGTGCTATTTTGATTGGCCGGAAGGCATTTTGTGTTTTTTTTAATCAAATCTCAGTTGCTATTTAAGCATTACAGTTGCACAGTGCTTACAAGCAAGCTAAGACTTACATTACCATACCCACTGTTTATGCACTTGATTTTTCCATTGTTTTTGTCACAGCAGCATTAATTTAGTGCTCCTGTGTTGAATCTGAACTTTTTGACTGTTTTAGTTAAAACTGCTGCTCTCAGCGCAGCAGCACCTAGCAGTGACAATGATATCTCGCAGAGTACTTTTCTCCCTTGTAATCTGTGTAGACCCTGATCTCTCACAGTGTAAGTTGCCCTTACTGTCTAGACAGAATTTTTTTTAACTGACTAGAGCATCTAGTTTGCACATAGGTAAGCATTGCTTATAAAGTTCCTTTTGTTATTGACCTCTTCAGTATTTAAAATTCCCTCACTCGTCCCTAGTAGATCAGTAGCTATGGATATGCACTTCCTGGCTCTCTCTGTGGCCATTCCAGTTGAGATGGGTAGTTTGAGGCATTGTAGCAGTTGCCTCATGTACACTGACAACTCAGTTGTTCTTAATAAAACAGATAAGATGTGCAAGGGATGTAAATACAGTTTAATGCTGGAGACAAAACTCTGTCAGACAACCAAAACTAATCCTTTAGAGGTTGTCAGTGACACTTGCACCATGCCTAATGCACAGGGTAAAGACCCTGTAGATAAAAACTACTTATGCGGAGGCACGTACAAGTAACCTTCCTAAAATGCTAAGACCTTTTCCACAACACACACACAAAAAAAAAAGTCATCAACCATCACACAAACATTCCATTAAAACATTACCCACAGCTACATATAGTAACATTGTTTCTAATTCCTCTACTGCTACGTCTTTAAGGCAAACCAGCACACAACCAAATTTCCTGATCATTGGTGATTCTATAGTTAGGCACACAGGTGTACTCCTCACCAGACTGAGTAAGGAGAGGGTCACAGTTAGCTGCCTTTCTGAAGCTAGTATCTGTCAGGTCACACAAGCACTCAGGTCATTGAACCACAGGTACCAATATGACTCTGTCATAGTCCATGTGGAGGCATATGACCTGAGATGCACCTCCCTTGACTGTATGAAGCAAGACATGATTGAGCTCACTGATTGTGTCTCAGGAAGGTAGGAGTCTAGCACTGACTACATTCTCCAAGGGTGATGCCACATTTCCAACAGAAAATGATCAAGTTTAACAATTTGCTTAACTTCTAGTGTCAGTCCATGGGGGTGCAGTACTTGATGGACTGGGAGGACATGATTGACAGACCACACTGTTTTGACAGGAATGGTCTGCACATGTCCCCTCTAGGCTTTCAGATATTAACAAAGACCTTTTCCAACCCCATTGTGCCTTTTTTATGCAATGCCAAACTGATAAACTTCCTGACTTAAAACAGCAATTGTGACCAGGCTAGGTGTAAAACTCAATCAAAACTCGAAAAGAACACCTCTAAACACAGAGACACAGAGTCCAAGCAGGTTTATGTTTTAGTGTAGTTAAACTTTAATAGTTGCTGTTTGTCAAAAAGATATCTTCAGAAACACAATTCAACTCTAGAAAATACTCCCCATTTAATTAATTAATACAATTAAAACACAGTCCATTCAACTCCTAGATACAAGTAAAAAAACAATGTTCCTAAAATTAACCATTTAAATTCCTTTTAACATGTAATTAATATAAAATACACTCCTATGCAAAATATTTGTACATTATTCAGTGTATGACACAGAAAACTAAACCAAATTCATTCAGATAAATGTAATATAAAAATGTTTTATTTTATTTTATTTTTACCTCCTTATATTTGGTCTTTTATCCTTTTAAAAAACATTTGATGTTAACAGTATCATTAAGACCAGGGGAAATGTATGAGGCCAATTGAAGCTGCTATTCTGCTTCCCTTCTCTTAACAAAATTTTTGTAACTACCTTCACGGGGATCCCGACTCATTACTTCTATAATGGAAAAAGTGAACTTATTCCAGTTTGCACATACCTCAGTGTGTTTGTACAATGCCTTATCATTTTTAATTTTTATAGCGTGACAATGTTCCCTAATTCTTTTCCTATAGAATGTGGGACATGCTGAACATAATGCAATGTATACTACACCCGCAGTACCACAATCACATCTTCCAGGAACTGTTATTGTGTATTCTAAATGTGTAACACAAACAAAAGGACCCTTGTGGATAAACCTATAAGCATTACAGCCTAAACATCTATACATACCCCTCATGTTTTGTGTATTATTACAGATCTTATGTTCAACTTGATTTTCCAACATTTGTTGTTGAGTCGGGATCCCCGGGGAGGTAGTTACAAGAATTTTGTTGAGAGAAGGGAAGCAGAATGGCAGCTTCGATTGGCCTCATACATTTCCCCTGGTCTTAATGATACTGTTAACGTCAAATGTTTTTTAAAGGGTAAAAGACCAAATATAAGGAGGTAAAAATAAAATAAAATTTAAACATTTTATATTACATTTATCTGAATAAATTTGGTTTAGTTTAGTTTTCTGTGTCATACACTGAATAATGTACAAATATTTTGCATAGGAGTGTATTTTATATTAATTAAATTTTAAAAGGAGTTTAAATGGTTAATTTTAGGAACACTGTTTTTTTTCTTGTATCTAGGAATTGATTGGACTATGTTTTAATTGAATTAATTATTTAAATGGGGAGTATTTTCTAGAGTTGAATTGTGTTTCTGAAGAAGTCTTTTTGACGAATAGCGATTATTAAAGTTGAACTATGCTAAAACATAAACCTGCTAGGACTCTGTCTCTATGCTTAGAGGTGTTCTTTTCGAGAAATTTCCTGACTTAACTGAACATGTGAAGGAATATCTAAAGGTGGTACTGCTTAGTGCTAGAAGTCTAAACAAGAAATTCTACTTCCTGCAAGCCTTCCTCTCCCTGAAGAGTGTAGACATCTGTGTAGTGACAGAGACATGGTTTACCATGGAGTATCTCAGCAGTGCAAGGTTTTAATGCCTTTCACAACTTTAGACCAGCAGCTGCACAGCAGGGAACAAAAGGTGGAGGAGTCTCAGTCTATATTGAAAACAACCTCACATCCCAGACTAGTTAAAATATGTGAACCACTGGAACTCGTAAACATGCAGCTCATCATAAACAGGGTCTCATACTATATCCTTACAACCTACAGGACCCTCTCCATGACCCAGCAAACCTATACAGTCTATCACAATGTATTAATGTCCCTCACCATTCAACCCAATACTATCGCCATGGGGGATCTCAACTACTCCTCTATAGATTGGGAATCCTACACCCCTTCTAATGCACAAGCCAAGCGATTCCTAAATTTTAATACCAACATTCTGGAACAGTTGGCTTATTCCCTACCAGTGGCGCCAACATCCTTAACCTTGTACTCACAAAAATGTGAGAGCGATGCCCTTGCTCATCAGATCTGACCATAAGGCAGTATTGTTTGAAATAAAAATTAAATCCAGGGATCCAGTGAAACCAAAAATATTTAGGAACTATTCCAAAGCTAACCTCTCTCTACTAAGTGATATCTTGGCTAAATTCCAAACACCTCCAAACCTAGTTAACGCCGCAGCATATTCTGAGCTATTTACAAAATCCTTGTACAGCAGTATTGATAGCTGTATAACCAAGCTGTGCCCACTCATGCTAAGAATAAGATAAACTCAAGAGACAAGCCACCATGGTGGAATAGCATTATCAATCTGTTAAACAACAAAAGAAAAAAAAATCTTTGCCAAGCACAGGAGGAACAAAGTCCAACGTACTAAACCACACCCAACCAATCTAAACAGGCAGCTATTCTCAGGCAAAGAACAACCTCAAAGCTCTCCATACTGTGTCTGTAACCTCAAGGGAAACGATGCACAGAACGTATTGTAAATGACATCACCTGCACTGAACTAAAGGCCACTGCCAACTTTTTTGCTGACAGGATCAGCTCAAATATCCCCCCACACTCCCCTGTAGTCCAAAGCAAATAATGCATACCACAATCCTCCCAACCATTACTAGGGAACAGGTCTTCAGTGTACTTTCTAAAGGCCAAAAACACTGCATTGGTGGGCCCTAATAACATCCTGGGATGCTTACTAAATAGTCTGAAATATGACCTCTCTGGCCCACGTGAATCACTTTTCAGCTGTAGCCAACAGTCAGGTTTTGTGCACAAGGAATGGAAGATGGCTACAGTCACTCCCCTGCACAAAGGAGGTGCAACCACTGATCTGGTTAACTACAGGCTTATAGGTCTGACCAACCAGCTCTATATTAAAAGTTTGAATGGACAAATTCTCGAAACCCATATGGTCTAGAGCATATGATCGACAATTCAGTCCATCAGAAAAAAATTAAAACCCAAACAACACGTACATACAACAAAAACTGTGCTTTTGCAGAGGGGAAGCCCTCCCTGCACTCCCCACACCCCCGACTAATTATAAATATCAACTGTGAGATCACACTACAGTGGAGAAAATGGCAAATTTCCTGATCCCTACTGTAACGTGATCTCAGTCAGAATAATTTCAATGGACGGAATTGTTGATTATATGGTCTCGACCATTTCATAGACCCCTGACCAGCCTTGTATGTAAGGCCACAGAAAGAATCATTATGGACATGATAAATGAAGGCATGGATAACCTGCAAAAGGTAGACCCATCACACTTTGGCTTTGTTAAAGGAAACAAAAAAGATAGATCAGCACTCGGCGGCAGCAGGATAAAATTTATATTTATTTAAGGTTGCAAAAGTCAACCTAACTCAATATGCACAAACCGGTTTTGGCTGTAAAAGCCTTTTTCAATGTGACTTATCCAAAAACATAAGATTTCAAAAACCATATTGCATCCTGGTTCTCCATTTATACCCACAACTTAAAGTGGTATTGTCCATTTCCATATTTGTATACAGAGTACTTATGCAGTATGTTGTATTGAATATGATGAAACTGATTTTACTTTTTATACATAGTAAAACATATTTGGTGAACATATTTTCATGCTTGTAAATACTTACTTATTTGAAATATGTTGTAAAGCCTATTTAATTGGTCCATACTCATTAAACATATATTGTAAACATATTTTAACCCCTGATAATGCCATGCCTAATAAGGCTAATGTAAACTGTAGCCCTAAATGTTTACATATTTATATCATAGAGGCAAAAAACAGATAATATGCATATGAATAATATATTTTTATTATGATGAAGCATATTATTGTTTACGTTATTTGTTTAATATTTGGGGATTATAATGTAAAATGTTAAAATGAAATGCGTACCAGAATCATGTGGTATACCTTTACCCATGAAAATGTACACATATAAATATATATATATATATATATATATATATATATATGTGTCCACATGTGTTTTTTGTGTTTTGGCCTGTTGTTGGTTTTCTTAATATTGATATATAGTGTGTAGAGATCAACTAATTGGATATTTGCCTGCCTAATAGTAATACTATAATCTAATAATTCATATGGGGCACCAGGGGACTATCCCTCATGTACTTGATATTCGTTTAATCCTGGCTTAAAAAAAGCCCCAAGGGTGGTAATCCACTTATTCTCCATGTTGTTGAGTTTAGTGTGCCACCCCATCTTGAAATTCCTGTGTAATTGTATTTTGTCTATTATAGTGAACCTAAATGATGCTCCTGTGTGTTGTTGAGTGTGTTTGTATAAAGCGTTGGTTATTTTTCTATTTCTGATTGAACTCAGATGTTCGCTGATCCTGATTCTGATGGGCCTAGAGGTCTGCCCAACATAGAAAGCAGAACAAGAGCATTGGGCCAAATATATCACCCAATCTGAGCTGCAATTTCCAAAAGTTGTTATGTTAAATATCTTTGGTGTGTTCTTACTAGTGAATTCTTTGGTTTTCCAAATATATTGGCATAAACTGCAGTGTCCACAGGGGTAACAACCAACTAAAGCATCCCCAAATAATGTGGTTTGATGTTTAATCCCTGGTGTGAACCTTTTATAGTGTGTTAACTGGGACTGGATTGTGCGTCCCCTACGATAAGAAAAAGAGCAGGTATCGGGAAGACTATCATGAAGAAATGAATTTGACTGTAATATATTCCAATGTTTGTTAACAATTTGTCTGAACCAAAATGTATTATTGCCATACGTGGTAAGTAATCTGATTGGTTGCCTGCCCTGCTTAGAAACTTCTGTAGATCTATTATATATGAGAAGATCATGTCTGCTCTTGGTTTCTAACTGTTTGGCTGTTTTGTTTAAATGGTTAGGATTGTATCCTCTGTCCACAAATCTAGTTGTTAATTCTTGTGTTTGGCTGGAATATTCTGTTGTGGTTGAACAAATCCTTTTCAAGCGCATATATTGTGACTTGGGAATGTTATTGATAATGTGACGGGGATGAGAACTGGTTGCATGGAGAATGGTGTTATATTGTGGAAATTTCCTGTGTATTGTTGTTGCTAAAGTGTGGTCCGGTAATCTTTTAATGGCCACATCCAAAAATACCATCTCATTATATCCAATGTTGACCGTAAATTGTATGTCAAATGTGTTGTTATTGAGATAATCCACAAATTTAGATAGTACCTCCTTGCTACCCCGCCACACCAACCAACAATCATCCAAGTACCTGCGCCATATGTCCATGTAATCTATATAAATATTCCGCTGAGCATCATATATGAAGGTTAGTTCGTAGTACCCCATAAATAAATCAGCATAAATTGGGGCAAAAGATGCCCCCATGGCTGTCCCTTTGATTTGCCAAAAGGGGTTACCTTCAAAATAAAAGATGTTTTTTGCAATACAAATTCAGTTAACTTAATCAAAAAGTTGTTAAATCCTGTAGAGTATAGTTTTGATTCTTTTAACCAATGTGCAACTGCCAAAATGCCTGCTTTGTGTGGGATACTTGTATATAAAGATGTTACATCTAATGTACATAACAGCCAGTCTTCGTCCAGTTGGGAATCTTCAATGATATTCAAGAATTGTGTTGTATCTTGGATACGTGATCTGATCATAGGCAATAATGGTTTCAGATATTCAGTCAGAAAAGCAGATAAAGGTTCAGTAAGAGAACCACGACCTGACACTATCGGTCTACCTGGCGGATTCATGAGATCTTTGTGTCTTGGGTATTAAATAGAGGTATTGTGGCATTGGTTCTGGAACTTTGAGTTGATTGGCCACTTGTAGAGTAATGATATCTTCTTCCACAGCTAAATCTATAAATTAATCTATATCTGTTTTGAAATTGGGAGTTGGATCCACTACCATCTTTATATAAAACTGGGTTTGGGATAACTGTTTCATTGCCTCTGCCTTGTATTTTGGATGACATCAATAATTTTTGTAGAACACTTAATTTAAAGTTATTCTTTTCAGATGCAACCAACTCTCAAAGATCTATTGGTTTCAGGTTTGGAAAATCCTCATTTACACCACCAATGGACAAACGTGTCTATATTCAAGGAGTGTGTTTTGAAAGATTTACATTTTTCTAAAAACATGGATAGTTGTCGTAATAATCTTAACCAACAAGAACGTGAGGCTCTTAAGCAATTACAACAAAACAGAAACATTGTGATTACAACTGCAGATAAAGGTGGAGGTATTGTGGTTATGGACCACTCAAAATACAAGGCAGAGGCAATGAAACAGTTATCCCAAACCCAGTTTTATATAAAGATGGTAGTGGATCCAACTCCCAATTTCCAAACAGATATAGATTCATTTATAGATTTAGCTGTGGAAGAAGATATCATTACTCTACAAGTGGCCAATCAACTCAAAGTTCCAGAACCAATGCCACAATACTTCTATTTAATACCCAAGACACATAAAGATCTCATGAATCCGCCAGGTAGACCGATAGTGTCAGGTCGTGGTTCTCTTACTGAACCTTTATCTGCTTTTCTGACTGAATATCTGAAACCATTATTGCCTATGATCAGATCACGTATCCAAGATACAACACAATTCTTGAATATCATTGAAGATTCCCAACTGGACGAAGACTGGCTGTTATGTACATTAGATGTAACATCTTTATATACAAGTATCCCACACAAAGCAGGCATTTTGGCAGTTACACATTGGTTAAAAGAATCAAAACTATACTCTACAGGATTTAACAACTTTTTGATTAAGTTAACTGAATTTGTATTGCAAAAAACATCTTTTATTTTGAAGGTAACCCCTTTTGGCAAATCAAAGGGACAGCCATGGGGGCATCTTTTGCCCCAATTTATGCTGATTTATTTATGGGGTACTACGAACTAACCTTCATATATGATGCTCAGCGGAATATTTATATAGATTACATGGACATATGGAGCAGGTACTTGGATGATTGTTGGTTGGTGTGGCGGGGTAGCAAGGAGGTACTATCTAAATTTGTGGATTATCTCAATAACAACACATTTGACATACAATTTACGGTCAACATTGGATATAATGAGATGGTATTTTTGGATGTGGCCATTAAAAGATTACCGGACCACACTTTAGCAACAACAATACACAGGAAATTTCCACAATATAACACCATTCTCCATGCAACCAGTTCTCATCCCCGTCACATTATCAATAACATTCCCAAGTCACAATATATGCGCTTGAAAAGGATTTGTTCAACCACAACAGAATATTCCAGCCAAACACAAGAATTAACAACTAGATTTGTGGACAGAGGATACAATCCTAACCATTTAAACAAAACAGCCAAACAGTTAGAAACCAAGAGCAGACATGATCTTCTCATATATAATAGATCTACAGAAGTTTCTAAGCAGGGCAGGCAACCAATCAGATTAGTTACCACGTATGGCAATAATACATTTTGGTTCAGACAAATTGTTAACAAACATTGGAATATATTACAGTCAAATTCATTTCTTCATGATATTCTTCCCGATACCTGCTCTTTTTCTTATCGTAGGGGACGCACAATCCAGTCCCAGTTAACACACTATAAAAGGTTCACACCAGGGATTAAACATCAAACCACATTATTTGGGGCTGCTTTAGTTCGTTGTTACCCCTGTGGACACTACAGTTTATGCCAATATATTTGGAAAACCAAATAATTCACTAGTAAGAACACACCAAAGATATTTAACATAACAACTTTTGGAAATTGCAGCTCAGATTGGGTGATATATTTGGCCCAATGCTCTTGTTCTGCTTTCTATGTTGGGCAGACCTCTAGGCCCATCAGAATCAGGATCAGCGAACATCTGAGTTCAATCAGAAATAGAAAAATAACCAACGCTTTATACAAACACACTCAACAACACACAGGAGCATCATTTAGGTTCACTATAATAGACAAAATACAATTACACAGGAATTTCAAGATGGGGTGGCACACTAAACTCAACAACATGGAGAATAAGTGGATTACCACCCTTGGGGCTTTTTTTAAGCCAGGATTAAATGAATATCAAGTACATGAGGGATAGTCCCCTGGTGCCCCATATGAATTATTAGATTATAGTATTACTATTAGGCAGGCAAATATCCAATTAGTTGATCTCTACACACTATATATCAATATTAAGAGAACCAACAACAGGCCAAAACACAAAAAACACATGTGGACACACACACACACACACACATATATATATATATATATATATATATATATATATATATTTATATATGTACATTTTCATGGGTAAAGGTATACCACATGATTCTGGTCCGCATTTCATTTTAACATTTTACATTATAATCCCCAAATATTAAACAAATAAGGTAAACAATAATATGCTTCATCATAATAAAAATATATTATTCATATGCATATTATCTGTTTTTTGTCTATAAGTATGATATAAATATGTAAACATTTAGGGCTACAGTTTACATTAGCCTTATTAGGCATGGTATTATCAGGGGTTAAAATATGTTTACAATATATGTTTAATGAGTATGGGCCAATTAAATAGGCTTTACAACATATTTCAAATAAGTAAGTATTTACAAGCATGAAAATATGTTCACCAAATATGTTTTACTATGTATAAAAAGTAAAATCAGTTTCATCATATTCAATACAACATACTGCATAAGTACTCTGTATACAAATATGGAAATGGACAATACCACTTTAAGTTGTGGGTATAAATGGAGAACCAGGATGCAATATGGTTTTTGAAATCTTATGTTTTTGGATAAGTCACATTGAAAAAGGCTTTTACAGCCGAAACCGGTTTGTGCATATTGAGTTAGGTTGACTTTTGCAACCTTAAATAAATATAAATTTTATCCTGCTGCCGCCGAGTGCTGGTCTATCTTTTTTGTTTGAGTATTCATGGTTTGGACCGTGCACCAACAGTCCTACGTGCGTGCCTTGGTTTCTTTGTTAAAGGAAAGTCACGCCTATTAAATATGGTGGGCTTTTTTGAGAGAGTCATTAAAGCAGTGGATGAGGGCAAGACTGTGCATATAGCTTACGTCGACCTGCCCAAGGCTTTTGATACAACACCTCACTCTGGCATTATAGACAAGCTCACTAAATTAGGTATAAACTCTTTTTTATCATCTGCTGGAGTGCCAACTGACTCGCTGATAGGACCCAGGGGGTGAAAATGGTGAGTCCACCTCCACCAAGAGGCCAGTCAGTAAGTCTCTCTTGGCTTGGTACTGGGCCTGCTCCTTTTTGGCATCTGTTTCTGTGAAGTGGAAGCAAATGCTAAAGGATTATGGCTAACTAAATTTGCAGATGCAAGCATTCTTCAAGAAGGCCCATTTCTGATTAACAAATGGTGCCAAAGTCATGGTTTAAATTAGCCTTATTTTGACCATTGCATGGCCACAGTGGTGAGGAAATCCTTTTATGTTGCACAACTTTTAAGTAAGGGTATGTCATCTAGGTCTGAAGAGGTCATTATCCCACTGCACTCTGCCCTATCAGAACAGTCTTAGAGTGCAGTGTTCCCTTCGGTATGTACCTGACTAGGCATGTACAACTAGAGCAACCTCAGAGGTTCCTAACAAAAAGAATACAAGGTGTGACAAACCTGACTTATGCAGAGTGCCTTAAAGTCCTTTCCCTATACTCTGTGTCCTATAGATTGCTGAAGGGTGAATTATGCCTGGCTTAAATGGCATCAGCAAACGCCACACTTATGAATCTCGTACATATTTGTAAGTCAAAGAGTACCGAGTACCAGAAATTCAAGGTCTAGAGACCTGAATTTTGTCTGTGACTTAAAGGGAACACACTGGAGAGATAGATATGTGTCTCAAAAGACTGACCCTGCTTTGGAATAGGCTTCCCATCCATTTGAAGCTGAGTTTGTCTGTTACCCAGTTTAAGCACAGTCTTGACCAGTGGATGGGAATAGGAAATTTACACCTGGCCTGGCTCCATGTCTCTTATAGACAGAGTTAGCTTATAAATGCCTGGCCCTCAATGTCCTTTTCGGATACAGGAGGTCATTATTCTTTTGGGAAAACTTGGCTAGGCTTAGAAGGTCCCCTGTATCATTAGCTTAGTACCACTGTATAAAGCTATATTACTGTAAGAATTTCCAGGATCTTCACCCATTCCTTCATTTTTGTCAGCTTTTGGAGGAGGTGCATGTTACAGCTTGCAATTTTCCTGATAGTCAGCCAGCTGCCCCTAAAAAGGCAGATAGAATGTGTAAAGTTCCTCAGTCTCTTAAGAATTTTTACACTGTTCCCAAACCTGACCCAGCAGCCATAGCTTTAGTTAACTCTACTGCTACTAAACATTTAGCTAATTCCAATCCTACTCTACTGCTACTAAACATTTAGTTAATTCCAATCCTACTCTTTCTGATAAGGAGAGGAAGATTATTGATAAGTACGGGGGAAAATGTCTATGCTTCTTCAACTTTGATTTTCAGAATTTGAGTTGTCAGGCTCATATTTTAAACTTTATTCTGACTAATTGGGAAAGTATGAGGAATGTTTTGTCTACAATTTATTCTTTTGAGGAAAATCTACTTTAAATTGTTTCTTTAATTGTATAAGTCAGTAAACTTTGTTTGCAATGTGTATATGACTCAGTTGATGCTCCTTCTAGGTCTATGGCCACTGATAGAATTTTGAGTAGGTTTGACTGGCTGTGTTCTCAGAATCTCCCAAACTATGTAAACAATGAGATTTTAAATTATCCTTTGAATAGAGATAGTTTTGGGGTCCTCTGCTGCAGAGGTGATTAAAAAGTGTGATGAGAGGGTTAAGTTGATACAGACTCTCACTAAGAGTTTTCAGCCGTCGTTTTCTAAATTTTCTAAGGGATTTTCTAGCTCTCATACAGTTTTGGCAAAAAAAAAAAAGTCTCAACAAAATGCAGGTAAACTGATGTTTAAGAAATGGCAAAAGGGTTCCAAAAAGATTTCAGGAAACCCCCAAAGCCAAGGACAGTCCAACAAATTAGAATGACTATTCAAGGACCTTGTACCCCCTCCCACCGTGACATCCCCCTTTCCCTTCCAGAAAGTCTGTCTCTATGTTTCTGTTTGGCAACAAGATAGGTTTAGGATGAGTCTTTCCTAAACCTGTTTGTATTCGTGCCCAAGTTCAAAATTATGTCATTTCACAATCTGTTACCTCTTCTTCCTCATTCAAGTTTCCTGTTAACATTTGATTTAAATGATGCTTATCACATCCCTATTCATCCACAGTTCAGACGTTTCTTAAGGTTTTGTGTCTCTGGCTCACATTATCAGTTCTCTGCCTTACCCTTTGAATTATATACATCTCTGGGCTTCCAGATAAGTATTGGAAAATCCTTCTTGGGTTCTTGGCTTCTATGATTCTTCTAGGCAGGTTACACATAAGAAAGATGCAGTGGTTTCTAAAAAGCACATGGATCCATTGTTTGGATTTTTTGGAAAATCAAATTCCTGTTTCAGGCTTTATAAAAAGGGAGCTGCATTGTTGGTGACAAAAAAAATTTCCAGTGAACTCAGGCCTCCTCATTTCTCCTCTGACCAAAATACAGTGTCTAATCACACATGCATCAGATTTCGCTAAAGGGAGCGGTTTCCATAGGGGTAAAGATGCAAGGCTTGTGGAGTCTTTCAGACAGACCCAAGCACATCAACATAAAGGAAAGATATTGGCTGTGATGTATGCCTCGAAGTTTCTCATTCATTCATTTATTGATCCCCAGGGCTTTTTCAAGTGATTACAGAAAATACTACAGTTATATGGTACATAAACAAGCAGGGGAGGTGCAAACTCATACCCCTTATGCAGGCTAGCTGTGATGGCTTGGGAGTGAGCTCTTCAACATTCCTTAATCATCCAAGCATCTTACATTTCATCAGAGCAAAACAGTATCAGACAAGCTGAGCAGGAACAGGGCAGACCCTCATAAATGGAAACTGAACAAGTGGGTCTTCCAGAAACTGATTCAGTTGTGGAAAACACCTCAAACAGATGTCTTCACATCCTTTCAAAACAGACAACTATGTGAATTTTGTTCCAGCACTCACTGCAGTCAAGCCTGGAAAAAGATGCATTTTCAGTCCCTTGGAAGGTAGTGTTCCTTTATGCATTGCCACCATTTCCTTTGATATCCAGGGTAGTTCTGAAGATTCAAAAGGAAACCCCAGAAGTCATTGTGGTGACCACTTTTGGCCCAAGCAACATTGGTTCTCCCTTCTTATGGAATTGGCTAAGGTCAGTTATGACAAGTTTCCTGACTGACTTGGATCTTACACAACAGGTGGATTTTGATACACCCTCACTTCAATCAGCTTCAACTGATTGCATGAATTAGTCAGTTCAAATACTATTTAGGCACTTATTTTATGAGGATGTGCAACAAGTAATAAAGGAGACAAGAAAGCTTGCTACTAGAAAATAATGCATTGGTAAGTGGCAGCAATTTTCTTGTTCATGCCTAACCAATAACCATCAGGGAATTTATACCACTGGTGCTCAAATATTTGTGTGAGCTACTTTCCCCCTGGCCTCTCCTGTTAATTTATAATGGTTCATCTTGTGGCCAGTTTCAGGATGTCTTTCTCTGTGGTGAAATAGTTTCTGAAAGGAGTTCTATGCCTGAGAGCTCCTCATAAGCAGGTTGCTTCTCCTTGGGATCTAAACTTTGCGCTGGAGAAGTTGACTGTGTCACCTATTGAACCTGTCTATCAAGCCAATTTAAGATTCTTGACCGGAAAAACTTTCATCATTGCTTTGACATCTGCAAAAACAGTATCAGAATTGCAAGCTCTAATGGTGGGTGAGCCCTAGCTGATGTTTCACAAGGGTAGGGATTCTTGAAGAACAAGCTCCTCATCCATGACCAAATTGGTTTCAGAGTTTACTCCCCAAAACCTAAAAAGCAGGGAGAAAAATTTTGCATCCTCTGGATATGCATAGACAGCTCGACAGAAATAACTCATTTAGAAAAGCTGATCAGCTACTTCATTTCTTTTCAATGAACAAAAAAATGATGGCCCTGTGACTAAACAGTTTCTAGGTTGATGTCATCAGCTGATGATTTTTATTGTTCCCAACATGGCAAATCCATTCCAGGCCATTCCAGGCCTTATCAACACACATCCTACCAAAGTCGTGTCTTCTTTGATGGCATACTGGAAAGATGTAGACTCAGTAGCGTTCTACAGGCTGATATATGGTTCTCTATTCATACTTTTACAAAACATTACAAACTGGATTCCTTTTCATGGTCTGGGCATAGCTTTGCTAGATCCATTCAACAGGAGCTCCTGAATTTGTATCCTTCCTCCTCCCAGGTTGGATAGGCTTTGGTAATTAACCCATGTAGCCTAAAGGCTAATGCAGCAGTGGGAATCATAAACATAGTACAGTTGTGTAAGTTGCACTCTTATCAGTAGATGTTTGAATTATTCACTGCTGCAGTAGCTGTACCCACCATCCACCCCCCTACTCTTGTATTTAATTGAAGTTGAGTTATAAAATAGGGTTTTGTGTGTTTCTACTTTATATGTTTCTGTATTTTTATTAATTGACTCAGGATGGTTAGGCTTCTCTCCTTGTATGGGCATGAAAATCCTGAAGAAAGATTTAGTCTGACTGCTGAGTTCCCTCCTTGAGATTAGCTAGTCAGCAGTCAGAGTGAAGATGTTGGGAGTGGAAGCCAGAACATTTTGAAGTTGGCCAGTTGTCATTTCTTAGACAAGAAACAACACATATAGCCTAATGGCTACTGCAGTAGTGAAGAATTCAATCCTCTACTGTTATAGGAATGTGCAACTTACACGACTGTGCTTATTGCAGTGTTAGCATGTCTTGCCAAAATATCCATATTTCTGTAGTTCTCTTACTCATTAAAGATTCAAGTTTAAGTTGTTCAAATCTTTTTTTAAACACTTCTATTAAGTTATTGTTGAAGAAAGAGGCACACATACATTAATAGAAAAGAAAACAAACCATATTAACATTTTTTTTCAGTGCATTAAATTTTACATATGTTTTCTTTTTAATTCATTACAGCCAAGTGCACCTCCAGGCATTTGTGTAGTTAACTCCTACTGGCACCTGTAGGCATCAGCTATTGCATGTTCATATTTGCTTAATAATTCCAAAACCATGCTACATACAGTGTATCAAAATATTTCATCTTAAAGCATTCATGATGGCAAACTGTACTGATATCTGACCTCTGCCTAATGCAGCTAAAGAGATATTGAATATTATTTTTATACTGTTTATTTATATTGTAATCATTTTCATAATTCTCTAAATATTTCAACATTCAGGTAACACAGAACTGCATAGCCTCATATGAAAGCTCACAGCTGTATAAAGAAAATCCTGCTGGCAGCATGTGTCTTGCTTGAATGGTTACTGAGATATCATAGGCTGTTTATACAATATTGCAAAATTAGTATTCACGGTCTTTATTTTGGCTTATAAAATCCAGTTTAAAGCATTGAACTGAATGATTGCCCCTAAGGTAAAGATTAATTTATGCTGAATAATTTGCCATTTGCAATTTGCTAGTAAGCTTACGGCTGCAGAGATATAAGTATTTGTTTGAACTGTAAGGTATAACTTCATTTTGTAAAGGCTCAAGCTACACCCACTGGGAGTTAAAGGTACACACTGAAAAGGGCTGCAGTGGAAGGGATGAGTTAATAATTAGCATTCAGGCCAACAGTACATTTCTGATTTCCCTTAAACCTTACCCATCCTCCAACTGACATTATTCTACATGTTTTTTCCCACAAATTCCTTTTTTATGTGTAGTTTACTCCTCCTATTTTTTAGAGATCCCACTTCCAGTTCTTCTATCTCCTTGAAAATATTCAGTGCTTCGATTGCAGTTGATTTAGATTCTGATTTCCATTTGCTAGTAATTGCTTATTTGTGAGCCAGTAACATTAAACTTCTTAAGGCCTTACTTTGTCTTGGTAAGTCAGATCCTGTTTCCCAGCACAAAACAGTCATGTCTGTGGGAGTTCCAAGATGGTTGCACACAGATTAACAGCTTAATTTCAGTTGAGCTGAAAATCAGTATCAGTGTATTAGTGTGAAAAAAGAAACGGAAATAAGAGTAAGTAATTCCACCAGCTTTTGTAAAATTCAGTTACTGGCTAGTACATACACTGCCTGAATGCTAGCAAAGAAGAAATTTAGGGAACCTGAAAAAATCAACTACAAAAGATGAAGAGAAAACACTGACTGCGAAGAATCCTGCAACTGTTCAGCAAAAAGCAGCTCAAGCTCCAGCTTTGGTGATGGTTTCTAGTAATTTAGGTGAAAAACTAAATCAAATGTACTCAAAGCTGATTAAAGTAAATACATGACTGAAGGAGTTTATCAACTCAAATACAAAAGGCTAGAAAAACTAGAATAAGGAATAAGCTGTACCTAGCTGTTCATATGAACTGATAAAACAGCAAAAAAAAAAAAAATCAGAGGTTGAAATGAAGAAAAGGCTATCTGAGTATGAAACCTCTCAAGAAGAGCTGTTTCAAAAATGTTAGAATTAGAGGATAGGGGATAGGGTATGCAAGAGAAAACCTAAGATTTTCTCCTGTACCAGAAAAACTGGAAGAAACAGACTGTATTAATTTTATGAAAGCACAAATAAGCAATTGGACTGGTATTCCATAGCAGGATTTGGTAACTGAAAGGGCTCATTGAGTGTATGCTCCAACTTTGGCCAAGAGAAAGCAGTCAAGACCCATTTTAGTAAACATGCAGTCATACCAACAGAAAGAGTTGAGCTTGAAAAAAAAATGTGCCTGAAGGGCAAAGTATTAAAAATTGCAGACAGAATATTTGTAGAAAATGAGTATTCACTGTAGGCCAGGCAGAAGTCAAAATGTATCCCAGCAAACGGGGAAAGTCAAGAGGCAGGTGTGAGAGTCAAGCTGATGTTTCCAGCTGTCTTCACTATAGTTTTCTAGGAGGATCATAAACATTTTTAAATGCAGAACAGGAAAGAGGCAATACAAAAGCTTATCCATCAAAGTATGAACCATCAAACAGAATGGGACTCTGCTTCTTATTTTTCTGACAATAAAGCAGCTTTGCCAGTGAAACCTTTTCCAATGCTCCAAAGGAAAATGTTTGAGGAAAAAAAAAAAAGTACAGGAGTTGACTAGAAGAATCATGACTACATTGAACTTGAACAAAAGTCTGGTGTTGGGAGATGGAGATGAACAGGAAGAAACCTCAGCTTTGGCCGGCTAAGATCTAGCTATATTCAACTGGACGTATAAGAGAATTTAAGTACCTTTTATCTGCACTTTTTCAAATAATACAGTATTTTAATTGATTTATTTGTGTTGCATTGAATATTAACTGAACTGGAAGTTTTCAGACTGTTTTTTTTTCAGTTAGTGCTTGCTAGAATTTTATTGCCAGTTAGTAATATCCTGTCACTGCCTATTTAAGTGGTGCATTTTGAAATATTTTCTACTTAAAACCTCAGCTTTGGCCAGCTAAGATCTAGCTGTATTCAACTGGATGTATAAAAGAATTTAAGTACCTTTTATCTGCACTTTTTTCAAATGAAAATACAGCATTTTAATTGATTTATTTGTGTTGCATTGAATATTAACTGAACTGGAAGTTTTGATTCTGTTTTTTTCAGTTAGTTCCCCACTCACCCTCCCTGTCTCTGTTTTGGTGTTAATCTTGGTGGCTTTGAAACTGCCCGCCCCTCTTGTAAATCTGTGTTTGGATACTCCTTCTGGGCCCATCTCATTTGCTCACTCAACTGAGTGCAGTGAGATCATATTCTGATTTCAGGCACTCCTACTGTGTACAAAGAGAGCATCTGGGAAAAAAAAAAAATTTTTTAAGCTTGTATCCTGCCTTTCCTGTAAGTGGTCTAGACTGTTTGTTGGCTTCTGAGCCCCCAAGCCTTTCTATGTTGGAGGGAAGCCTTCTAGCTTAATTTTGTTTCTTAGAACTAGCCAGTTTTCTAGTTTCAGCACTCAAGTCTGTCAGCACTTGTTCAGAACTCGTTGTAAGCACTAAATAAGCTGCAAATTACTGCAGCACTCAACTTTCCTCACTTGTCTAGAGGAAAGCAGTTTTTAGTACTTAATAAATAAGCACATATCCAGGCATGTCTTAGGGTCAGCTCCAGGTGATTTCTCCTGTCTACCTGATGAATCTGGGCATCTTGGGACAATGCAGCAGTTGCCTCATGTACACAGACAACTCTCTCCTCCTACCACCCAACACTACAACCTGTGTGAGATGCACTTATACAGCCAAGCTGGAAGCAAAGCTCTCTTCACCCAAGACTGGACTAGGCAGTCAAGAGGAGAAGGTAAACACTTGTACCACACCACAATCATCGCATAGTCCCTCAAAACCCACACCACCAAAACACACACAAAGAAACACAAAACACACACCTACATTCGTGGAGGCTCTCAATAAACACCTATCCAAGCATCAGGGACCTCCAAAGCAGAAATGCAAGCAAACTCCACCCCCAACACAACCCAAATGACACATAGCCCACCAACTCAGTGTGCCACTCAACCACAGCCCATAAGGCAGAACAACGTACCCAACACTCTAGTCATAGGTGACTCTATAGTCAGGCACACTGATGTTCCACTCACCAGGCTAAACAAGGAGAAAGTTACTGTCAGCTGCCCATCAGGTGCCAGGATCAGCCACATAACGCATGCACTCAGGTCACTCCACAACAAGTACAAATATGACACTATCTTTGTCCATGTTGGTGTGAATGACCTGAGACGTACCTCCCTGGACTACATGAAAAGAGACATGGAGGAGCTCTCTGATCTTGTAGCCCAGGCAGGTATGACCCTAGCTCTGAGTAGCATCCTGCCATCACCCAGAATGATACCACAGTACAAGGACAAAATTATTGACTTCAACAATTGGCTAATCTTCTGGTGTCATTCTAAGGGGATCCAGTATTTGTCTGCCTGGGACGACATGATCGACAGACCACGATGCTTTGCCAGAGATGGCCTGCACCTGTCACCCTTGGGATTCCGGATACTGGCTAAGGCTCTTGCCACCCCTATAGTGCCTTTTTTAGGCAAGGTTCAAATGACAAATTCACCACCGTAACAGGTACAAGCAAGCAAAATCTGAGGGTAATGCTACTCAGTGCTAGAAGTCTAAACCTCAAAATGCACTCACTCGAGGCACTCCTTAAAATGGAGAACATCGACATGTGTGCAGTGACAGAGACCTGGTTCAAAGCTCCAGAGAGCACCCCTGCATTACCAGGCTATAATTCATACCACACCATTCGGCCACCTAACCCGGAATGAAGGACTAAAGGTGGAGGTGTGTCCATATTTATTAAGGATATCTACACCTCCAGGCTAGTTGCACAGCATAATGCATCCAAGATTATCCAAGTGCAACTAACTCTGGGCAAGACCGCAATCTAAATTGTAACTTGCTGCAGACCCCCCACCATGCCCCAGGATTCCCACTCCTCATTTCTTGATGCACTGGAAAGTGTTAGGGTACAACCCAACACCCTAATAATGGGCAATTTCAACTATCCCACCATTAACTGGGAAAACTACTCGTACCAACTCTTTTGCTCAACATTTTCTGGAATTCATAAATTCCAACCCCTTGGATCAACTTATTCATACCCCCACCAGGGGCAGCAATATCCTAGACCTGGTCATTACCAGCATGGGCAACCGGTGTTCCACACCAGAGGTCAATTCCGCGTTGGTCAGATCCGACCACAAGCTAATCACCCTAGACATCCACATCCCACCCCCATTTAGGGAAACCACTGTAAAAAAAACTTCTCCAAAGCCAACTTCACACTTCTTAAGACAGAAGTGGCAAACTTCATGACGCCCATGCAGACAGACAATAGAGGTACGACTGCTAAATCCTACACAAATGCACTTTATAAGCTCTTACATGAGTGCATGAATCATGCTATCCCTAATAGAACCAAGATGCTATCCTCCAAAAAAAGGAAGCCAATCTGGTGGTCCCCTGCCATAAACAAACTCTACAACAGAAGAAAGAAACTGTTGCAAAAAAAAGTAAAATCCCATGACTGGAGGAACTCCCTGGTCAACCTCAGTAAGAAGCTGAGATCCCTCATAAAATCTCCCAAAGCTAGTTACGAAAACAAAATTGCCACTGACTCTAAAGACAACCACAAAGCATTCTATAGCTATGTCAAGAATCTCAATGGCAACACTCAGATCTGCTCTGAGTTACAGCACAATGGCACTAAATATACAGAACCAACTGATATTGCCAACATCCTGGCAGATAGGTTCAGTGCTAACTTTACTCCCCTCTCACCCTCTAGAGGGCCCATCTCTATACCAGAAGAATGCTAAGTTCCTGTAATCACGGCTGCACAGGTAAAAAGCACACTCTCCAAAGCCAAGAACACAGCATCCATGGGACCTGACAATATCCCAGGCTGCGTTCTACACGAACTACAGAATGAACTGGCACCCTACCTTAGTACCATGTTCAGTAGGTTCATAGGTAGGTACTAGGCCTATATAAGCCTAGCCAAAGGTAGCCTGGCTTTCGCCACCCAAGAAAATTATTTTCCTGTGCCACTGTCGAGCAGAGCCACAGAAGTGATCCCCGGGGTGAATTTCCTATCTCCCATCCAATCATCAAGATTTTTCTTGAACAGTGCTAATGAGGAGCTTTGTTTGATATAGATAGGTAGTTTGTTCCAGAGTATGGGAAGTCTCTGGGACAGGAATCTATCCCTCCAGCATGTTCTGTTTATTGTGGTGACAAGGTGTAGGTCCCTAGAGTGTGTAGCTCGTAGGGACTGGGATTTCTTTAAGTGGAGCATGTCTAAAAGCTCTGGGTTTGACATAGTTTTGTGTGTTAGGCAGAGATCGCCTCTGAGTAGCCGATATGCAACGGAGTAAAGCTGCAGTTTTTTGAGACAGTCTGCATAGGGCATCTCTTTGAGGCTGGTAATCCTCTTTGTGAGGTATTTCTGTGGCCTTTCCAGTTGTTGTAGATGTCTTGTGAGGTACATACCAAAAGGGGCATTGTACTCTATAATGGATCTAATGAGTGACGAGTAGAGGGGAACAATGACGTCTTTTTTTCCTGGATGAGAAACCTTTTGTGATGAGGTGTGCCACACAGAAGGATTTCCTGACTACTGTGGCGATGCGATTATCAAAGGAGAGACTACTGTCCACCTGTGTCCCAAGGTCTCTTATCACACTTTCGGTGTTAAGTAGACTACCACCTATGTGGTAGTTCATGGGTACTGAGTTTTTACCAAAAGGAATGACAATGCACCTTTTGGCATTGAGCTTGAGGAAATGGCTTTGACACCAGGCATCTGTTTCAGCAAGGCCCTTTTGTAGGATGTCCACATCTTTTGGAGTTTTGATTATGGCTCCTAGTTTGCAGTCATCTGCGAACTTCGTTAGCCAAACCTTCTGTGTTGGCCTGTACTTCAGAGAAGTAGATACCAAACAGGAGAGGACCCAGGACTGAACCATGTGGTACTCCACTTGTCACTGGTCTGAAGCTGGATTTGGAGTCTGCTACTTTCACAGTGTGGGTTCTGTCAGTGAGCCAGTTGGCAACCCATTTTGTGACATAGGGATTTATACCTAGTTTAGTGAGTTTATCTATAATTCCAGAGTGGGGGATGGTGTCAAAAGCCTTAGCGAGATCTAGATAGGCTGTGTGACCCACCTTACCCTCATCTACGGCTTTGGTGACTGCTTCAAAGACGTCTGTCAGGTTTAGGAGACATGATCTGCCTTTTACAAACCCGAACTGGATGGGGTCCTGAGTTTGGAGATTACCAATGTCATTGTTTATAAGTTCCATGATGATGCGCTCCATGGCCTTGCAGACCAGGCTCGTTAGGCTAATGGGGCGGTAGTTTCCGGGGTCTGTGGTGGCTCCTCCTTTGTGGAGTGGGATAACTGTCGCTGTGCGCCATTCAGTGGGCACATAGCCTGAGGTGAGGCTATGATTGAACATGGTACTTAGGTGGGGTGCCAGTTCGTTCTGTAGTTCATGTAGAACACAGCCTGGGATGTCGTCGGGTCCCATGGATGCTGTGTTCTTGGCTTTGGATAGTGTGTTTTTTACCTGTGCAGCCGTGATTACAGGAACTTCTGCATTCTTCTGGTATAGATATGGGCCCTTTAGGGGATGACAGAGGGGTAAAGTTAGCACTGAACCTATCTGCCAGGATGTTGGCAATATCCGTTGGTTCTGTATATTTAGTGCCATTGTGCTGTAACTCAGAGCAGATCTGAGTGTTGTCATTGAAATTCTTGACATAGCTATAGAATGCTTTGTGGTTGTCTTTAGAGTCAGTGGCGATTTTGTTTTCATAACTAGCTTTGGAGGATTTTATGAGGGATCTCAGCTTCTTACTGAAGCTGACAATGGAGTTTCTCCAATCATGGGATTTTACTCTTTTTTGCAACAGTTTCTTTCTTCTGCTGTAGAGTTTGTTTATGGCAGGGGACCACCAGATTGGCTTCCTTTTTTTGGAGGATAGCATCTTGGTTCTGTTAGGGATTGCACGATCCATGCACTCATGTAAGTGCTTATAAAGTGCATTTGTGTAGGATTCGGCAGTCATACCTCTATTGTCCGTCAGCATGGGTGTCGTGAAGTTTGCCACTTCTGTCTTAAGACGTGTGAAGTTGGCTTTGGAGAAATTTTTGACTGTGGTTTCCCTAATGGGGGGTTGGGGGAGGGATGTGGATGTCTAGGGTGATTAGCTTATGGTCGGATCTGACCAACGAGGAATTGACCTCTGGTGTGGAGCACCGGTTGCCCATGTTGGTAATAACCAGGTCTAGGATATTGCTGCCCCTGGTGGGGGTGTGGATAATTTGATCCATGGCATTGGAATTTATGAATTCCAGAAAACGTTGAGCACAAGAGTTAGTACATGAGTAGTTTTCCCAGTTAATGGTACGGTAGTTGAAATCGCCCATTATTAAGGTGTTAGGTTGTACCCTAATATTTTCCAGTGTATTAAGAAATGAGGAGTGGGAATCCTGGGGCATGGTGGGGGATCTGTAGCAAGCTACAATTTGGATTGCAGTCTTGCTCACAGTTAGTTGCACTTGGATAATCTCGGATGCATTATGCTGACCAACTAGCCTGGAGGTGTGGATATCCTTAATGAATATGGACACGCCTCTGCCTTTAGTATTTTGGTCCAGGTTAGGTGGCCGAAAGGTGTGGTATGAATTATAGCCTGGTAATGCAGGGGTATTCTCTGGAGCCTTGAACCAGGTCTCTGTCACTGCACAGATGTCGATGTTCTCCATTTTAAGGAGTGCCTCGAGAGAGTGCATTTTGAGGTTTAGACTTCTAGCATTGAGTTGCAATACCCTCAGATTCTTCTTGCCCGTACCTGTTAGGGTGGTGAATTTGTCATTTGAACCTTGCCTAAAAAAGGCACTATAGGGGTGGCTAGAGCCTTAGCCAGTATCCAGAATCCCAGGGGCGACAGGTGCAGGCCATCTCTAGCAAAGCATCATGGCTTGTCGATCATGTCTTCCCAGGCAGACAGATACTGGATCCCCTTAGAATGACACCAGAAGCTTAGCCAATTGTTGAAGTCAATCATTTTGTCCTTGTACTGTGGTATCATTCTGGGTGATGGCAGGATGCTACTCAGGGCTAGGGTCATACCTGCCTGGGCTACAAGATCGGACAGCTCCTTCGTGTCCCTTTTCATGTAGTCCAAGGAGGTACGTCTCAGGTCATTCACACCAACATGGACAATGACAGAGTCATATTTGTACTTGTTGTGGAGTGACCTGAGTACATGTGTTATGTGGCGGATCCTGGCACCTGACAGGCCGCTTGACAGTAACTTTCTCCTTGTTTAGCCTGGTGAGTGGAACATCAGTGTGCCTGACTATAGAGTCACCTATGACTAGAGTGTTGGGTACGTTGTTATGCCTTATGGGCTGTGGTTGAGTGGCACACTGAGTTTGTGGGCTATGTGTCATTTGGGTTGTGTTGGGGGGTGGAGGTTGCTTGTGTTTCTGCTTTGGAGGTCCCTGTTGCTTGGGCAGGTTTTTACTGAGAGTCTCCGCAAATGTAGGTGTGTGTTTTGTGTTTCTATGTATGTGTTTTGGTGGTGTAGGTTTTGAGGGACTATGTGCTGAGTGTGGTGTGGTGCAAGTGGTTACCTTCTCCTCTTGACTGTCTAGTCCAGTCTTGGGTGAAGAGAGCTTTGCTTCCAGTTTGGCTATATAAGTGCATCTCTCACAGGTTGTAGTGTTGGGTGGTAGGAGGAGAGGGTTGTCTGTGTACATGAGGCAATTACTGCATTGCCCCAAGATGCCCAGATTAATCCGGTAGACAGGAGAAAACACCGGGGGCTGACCCTTAGACATGCCTGGATAGGTGCTTATTTGTTAAGTACTAGAAACTGTTTTCCTGTAGACAGTGAGGAAAGTTGAGTGCTGTAGTAATTTCTAGCTTATTTAGTGCTTACAATAAGTTCTGAATAAGTGCTGAAATAAAAAACTGGCTAGTTCTAAGAAACAAAATTAAGCTAGAAGGCTTCCCTCCAGCACAGAAAGGCTTGGGCCCTAGAAGCCTACAAATAGTCCTGGACACAGCAAATCTATATCCAGGCTAGACTACCCACAGGAAAGGCAGGAAACAAGCTTAGAAAAGTTTTTTTTTTTTTTTTTTTTTTTTTTTTTTTTTTAGTGGAAAGAGAGAAAGGAGTAGCAGAAACTAAGCTGTTTGGCCTTCTCAAATGTTCTCCCTGCACTGGGTAGAATGAGGTAATGACACTAGACTGGGAGGAGGGTCCCAGATCAAATTTACAGTAGGGGCGGGCAACTGCAAAACCACCAACTATAAAAACACTATACCAGCAGGAAGGGAGGGTGGGAAACAAACTGCAGAAATGTTTCTCACAGCTGAAAAGCAGCAGTGAGGCCTTAAATGAAAGTTTTAAACAGCTAAAGGAGCCTCTAGAAAAAAGAGTTTAACTGCAACAAGTTATCAAAAACAAACAACCCAACAGATGCTTAATAAAAGTGGACAATTTCCAGTTAATACCTTACACACAGTGAAACTAGCTAGAAGAATACACAGTACACAAAGTGCTATAAATAACAAAGAAATAAAGAACAAAATAAACAAAAAACAGGATACTTAATGTTATATATTATAGCTCCGAGTTTGCTCGGTGTCCTTCCTTCAATTAGCTCAGTGTGAAATGGCAGAACACTCACAACTGAACTTCTTAGGTAACAGAAAGTTGAAACCTGAGACAGCTTTTAAGAAAGAAATCTCAAAAGAACCAATGAGGTGCTTAGTCTAAGCTGTAGTCCAGGTGACCTCAGTCAGCCAATGACCTCAAACAATTCTCTCTCACTGAAATGCCTGATGGCTTTGGCTAAACCAAGATGTCCCTGAATATGTGCTCAGACACACAGCCTCCACAAACACTAGGCCCAAATACAAGCCTGAATATGGAAATGCTACAAATATCCCCACTACTTAGAACAAACTGCAGAAATATTTCTCACAGCTGAAAAGCAGCAGTGAGCCTTTAAATGAAAGATCTGAAGTAGTTACTTCATTTGTTCTGCAACCTGTGGGTTATGGATCCGACTTTGGATCCGAGCCGGCAGCTTCACAAGCTAAAGGATCCAAGCTCCTAGCTCCTCCCCTACCCATAATCCCGTGCTGCCTACTGCTTTACCTCAGATCGAGTTTGCCGCGGCTGAAGACAGCTACTCGTGAAGAGCTCCTTAAGCTGGGTGAGATCGTTTAGATTTTTTCTAATTGAGAGAATTGGTGAAGTGATTTTTAGGTACAGTTAGTATTATTTTCAGTCACATAGAGTTAGTTACCCACTCCTAGTTATCGTGGTCATTAGCTTTCTTTTCTCTCCCTCCCCCCTTAGTGTTTGGGTGTGTGTGTGAGTTTTTCATAATGGCGGAAGGGCCCAAAGCCATTTTTTCCAAGTGTACTGAGTGTGGCCATAAGCTTTCCCCAGCTGATGGCCACACTCAGTGTGTCTTGTGCCTGGGGGTGGCCCATTTATCAACGGCTTGCCAGATCTGTGCAGCCTTTAATCCTCTGGCAATCAGGGATAGGAAGAACAAGCTGATCCTGGCAGGTCTTCTCCTCCAGGACTCTGCTTCTTCTTCCTCTCCCTCGAAGGGTCAGGCTACTACCGTAGCCGCGACGCCTTCAGTTCCCCCCTCTCTGCCTGGGACTCAAACTCCCTCTACTGTGCAGAGCTCGGGGGACTCTAGTGCTTCTTTCTCCGGGGAAAAAAGGCACAGGGAGAAAGACAGACACAAGTCTCACAAAAGGCGGGCTGAGGCTCACCCCTCAGCCCCCCCTGCTAAAACTACTAGGCCTCCCTCGAAGGTTCCCGGATCCTCCCCCTCTCGGCTCCGTTCGCCTCGTTTCTCGCCGGAGGAGGAGTACCGGTCTCCTTCGAGGTCATTGAGGTGGCCCTCCCGGCCCGCTTCAACTTCCTCTAGGTCTACAAGGAGCCTTACCGACACGGACATGGATCGGATGATGCGTCTATTCCTGCAGACCCAAATGCAGATGGGGGTGCTCTTGCCCCCCCCCCCTCAGGGGGGAGCTCATTCCCTCTTTTTGCTCCGATCACTCCTTCTCCGACCCGGTTCAGGGTTTTGGAGTCATCTGATCCAGGCCCTTTCGGAGCTGGGGTTTCGTCGGCGCTGATAGCTCCAGTATCTTCGATGCCGCCGTTGCCCTCGAGCATGTCGGATCCTAGCTCTTGGGGCCGAGGACCGAGCATCGGATCCGTGGAGATTGGTGTACCTTCGGCTCAGGGTAGGTCGGAGCACACCTCTCTCTCGGATCCGACTGCTTCGGCTCCGACACCGATCACAGCTTTGGAGCCGAGGAGACTGCTTTTGGATCCTGGAGAAAGTAGCTCCCCTTCGGCTTTTGAGGTAGTGGAGAGGGTTCTGTCGAGGTCTTCCAGATCCCCGGTCCAGGCCTCGGATCCTCCCACCCCCTCCTTTGCACATGGGTCTATCCTCCATCATCCGTCCTATGGGACAGCCCACTCAAACCCTCCAGTCAGTTCCCTTGGAGGAACAGGACCCTGTGGGCGAGCCCTCCTCGGACAGTCCCATCGTGGAGGTGCCTCGCAAACGGCAGTGTGAAAAGGAGGCACTTGGACTCCCCTGAGTCCATCACCATAGACACTGATTTGGATGTAGGGGAAGGTTCCTCAAGGTCACCCCCCAAGGATGTCTCCTTTGGAGACATCATGGAAATGTTGCATATTAGAGGGGGGTGGTCTGCCCAAAAACCTTCCTCTGATGAATCGGTATTCCTGGAGGCGTTTGAGGTGGGCCCGTCTACCTCCTGGGTGTCATCCCCCGGCTGACACCCTGGTGGACTTAATTACCACCAGGGCGTGGAAAGAACCTGACACCGTGGAGCCAATCCCGAGACATCCTGACAAAGTTCTTAGCCCCCCCCCCCCTGCAGATAGGCAGTCCTGGGCTAAGGGGTCTCCTGTTGATGCCATGCTGGTAGCGGCCGCAACGAAGAAGGAGCTCGCACAGGAGAGTTCCTCAGTCCATCCTCCGGATAAGGAATCTCTGGCGATGGACCGTATTGGTAAGCGGATGTTTGCTTCAGCAACCTTTTCCATAAGGGTGCTGAACTGCATGGCACACATCAGGCTACAGCGAGACTTGATTAAGGAATACGCTGCAAGCCTCTCCAGAGTCCATGACGGTCGCAGATAAGGACACATTTGCGACTCGTATGGCCACTCTAAAGTCCATCTCTAACACATCCATGCGGTTACTGTCTCATGCTACGGAGGTAGCCGCTAGGGCTAGCGGAGCCGGTGTTCGTCTTGCGGCGTCACGCCTGGCTCCGCCTTTGTGATTTCGCAGCCCACCTATGACTCCAGGGAATTCATGTCTTCCCATACCTGGACGACTGGCTCCTCGTCGCCCCCAGCAGGCATCAACTCAGAGTGGCAAGGGATTACACTCTTTCTCTTGCCCAGGAATTGGGCATTTCAGTGAATCTTCCAAAGTCCTCCCTTCAGCCAGTACTGGTCTTGGAGTTTATTGGGGCCAAGTTGAATACACGCATCTGTCGAGCTCTGCTGACTCCGGACAGACTGAACAGCCTATCACATCAAGTTTTAGCCCTCCTTCGAAATCCGGCTCCTGCGGCGGAATTAGTCCTGAGAGCACTGGGGTCGATGGCAGCTGCCATCAGTCTCTGTCTGCATGCACGCCTCCGGATGAGGATCTTACAGTGGACTCTTCAAGTTCAATGGTCGTTAGTGCTTCACCCGATCAATTCCCCGATTTCACTGAGCAGAATCTGCAGGGACTCCCTCCTTTGGTGGCTTCGCTCACAGGAGCTGCAAGAAGGGAGACCCTTTGTAATTCCCCCACCCCAGGCCACGCTGACCACGGATGCTTCTCGCCTCTGGTGGGGGGGGGGCATTGTTCAGGCAGAACCGTCCAAGGCGACGAGGAGCCAGTCGTCCAGGTATGGGAAGACCTGAATTCCCTGGAGTCATAGGTGGGCTGCGACCACTGCTATGACCTTGGTGAATAACTTGGGGGCTGAGGTAAGGCCAAATGGGAGGACCCTGAATTGATAATGACTGGCCCCTAGACGGAAGCGGAGAAACCTCCTGGATCGTCTGTCCATCAGGATGTAGTAGTACGCATCCTGGAGGTCTATCGAGCACATCCAGTCGTTCTCCCGAAGAAGGGGGAGAATAGACTGAAGAGTGACCATCCGGAACTTTTCCTTGGGGATGAACAGGTTCAGGGCGGAGAGATCTAGAATTGGTCTTAAGTCCCCCGTCTTTTCTGGCACTTGGAGATCGCTTTGCATATCAATGTCCTAGAGATGAGGGTGGTGCTTTTGGTGTTGCAAGATCTCCACGACCTTCTCCCTCTAGGGACTATTGCGATTCAGACAGACAACATGGCGGTAGTCTGGTACATAAACAAACAGGGAGGAACCAGGTCTTACCCCCTTTGCCGAGGAGCCATGACAGTGTGGGAATGGATGATATCCACCAACCGCTTTCTGATAGCAACGCACATTCCGGGTCGGTCCATCATTTTGGCGGACAAACTGAGTCGGGTGATTCTCACTCCGTACGAGTGGTCTCTCAATCCTTCAGTTGCGAAGCAGATCTTCCGCGCATGGGGTTGGCCTCGCTGCGATCTTTTCGCCTCTCCGTCAAATACAAAGTGCAGCGAGTACTTCGCAATACTTCCCCCTCCAGGGGAAGCTCCAAGAGACGCTGTGGTACATGCTTGGGCCGCCCAGTCTTCTCTATGCTTACCGCCCCCTCCCGCTGATGGTGAAGTTCATTCAGAAAGCACGTCGGTTGGAAGCAGAATGATCCTCATAGCCCCATTCTGGCCTCGTCAGATCTGGTTCCCTTACCTACGGTCTCACAGTGTTGTTCCTCCATGGATCCTGGATCCCATTCCAGATTTGATATCACATCCTGCGGGATTCCAAACCCCGAATCTGCTAAACCTCAAGCTGACCGCTTGGTTTATCCAGTTCCTCTGATGGCTAGGACTCCCGGTATCTCATCACCAGTGAAGGCCATTCTGGTGTCGGCCCATAAACCAGCCACCAGAAAAATTTACTATAGTAAATGGAAACGTTTTTCCATTTGGGCCGAAAGCAAAGGCATGGGCCCATTTATGGTCCCTATTCCTACAATTCTGGATTTCCTGTCACTAATCTTTCAGCAGGGAGCAAGTGCTTCCACAGTTAAGGTACAGTTAGCAGCTATTTCCCACTTTCATGTGGGGAATGGACTAGGATCAATAGCATCCTCAAGGATATGCAAAACCTTCCTCAAGGGCGTTTTTCTCCTAAAACCACCGGTCAAATCTGTAGTTCCCCCATGGGACTTAACCTTAGTGTTGCAAGCCTTGACAAGTCCACCTTTCGAGCCCGCCTCTTCAGTTTCTTTGAAATTCTTGTCTTGGAAAACAGCCTTTTTAGTCGCTATTACATCAGCCAGGAGGGTCTCAGAACTCCAAGCCTAGTGCATGAAACCTCCCTACCTCATTTTTCATAAGGATAGAGAGCGTCTCAAGACTAACCCCTCTTTCCTACCGAAGGTGGCTTCGGAGTCAAATATTAACCAATCAATTAACTTACCAGTGTTTTTCCCAAATTTTCAGAACAAGGGGAAGTACACATTGCATAAATTGGGCGTACACAGACAATTACGTTTCTATCTGCACAGGACTAAGGATTTTCGTAGGTCTGATCAGTTGTTTGTGTCTTTCGCCAGATCAGCTAATGGGAAGGCAATTTCCAAAGTAACTCTGGCAAATTGGATTTCCCAGTGCATAACTCACGCATATACATCCTCAGGTAAACCAGTTCCTACGGGAATTCACGCTCACTCAACCCGCTCCATTGCTACATCAGCAGCCTTCTGGTCCAGGGTTCCTCTGGACGACATATGTTCAGCAGCTACTTTGTCCACTTCTCATACGTTCATCTCCCATTATAAATTGGGTATGATTTTGAGGAGTAGAGATTCCTTTGGCTCCGCGGTGCTTTGGAATATTCTTCCGTAAGGCCACCCAGGGTTAATTCTAGAGGTAGCCGGGGACTCTGTCCCACAGTTTGCAGAACAAATGAAGTAACTACTTCAGATAAAGAAGTTATGTACTCACTATAACGTTTTATCTGAGTAGGTACTTCATTTGTCTGCAACCAACCCCCCTCTATTCCCCTTAACCATATCGGGATAACTGGCCTACTGTAAAATGTCCTTTTTGTCATAGCATGAAGTAGGGCTTGATTCTCTGTCGAGGGTGTGAGGTGTTTAAAATTAAGCAAACTCGATCTGAGGTAAAGCAGTAGGCAGCAGGGGATTATGGGTAGGGGAGGAGCTAGGAGCTCGGATCCTTTAGCTTGTGAAGCTGCCGGCTCAGATCCGAAGTCGGATCTGTAACCCACAGGTTGCAGACAAATGAAGTACCTACTCAGATGGAATGTTTTGGTGAGTACATAATTTCTTTTTTTTAAACAGCTAAAGGAGCCTCTAGAAAAAAGAGTTTAACTGCAACAAGTTATCAGAAACAAACAACCCAACAGATGCTTAATAAAAGTGGACAATTTCCAGTTAATACCTCACACACAGTGAAACTAGCTAGAAAAATACACAGTACACAAAGTGCTATAAATAACAAAGAAATAAAGAACAAAATAAACAAAAAACAGGATACTTAATGTTATATATTATAGCTCCAAGTTTGCTCAGTGTCCTTCCTTCGATTAGCTCAGTGTGAAATGGCAGAACACTCACAACTGAACTTCTTAGGTAACAGAAAGTTGAAACCTGAGACAGCTTTTAAGAAAGAAATCTCAAAAGAACCAGTGAGGTGCTTGGTCTGAGCTGTAGTCTAGGTGACCTCAGTCAGCCAATGACCTCAAACAATTCTCTCTCACTGAAATGCCTGATGGCTTTGGCTAAACCAAGATGTCCCTGAATATGTGCTCAGACACACAGCCTCCACAAACACTAGGCCCAAATACAAGCCTGAATATGGAAATGCTACAAATATCCCACTACTTAGAAAAAAACTGCAGAAATGTTTCTCACAGCTGAAAAGCAGCAGTGAGCCTTTAAATGAAAGTTTTAAACAGCTAAAGGAGCCTCTAGAAAAAAGAGTTTAACTGCAACAAGTTATCAGACACAAACAACCCAACAGATGCTTAATAAAAGTGGACAATTTCCAGTTAATACCTCACACACAGTGAAACTAGCTAGAAAAATACACAGTACACAAAGTGCTATAAATAAAGAAATAAAGAACAAAATAAACAAAAAACAGGATACTTAATGTTATATATTATAGCTCCGAGTTTGCTCAGTGTCCTTCCTTCGATTAGCTCAGTGTGAAAATCCCATGCCCCACCAGGGGCAGCAA
This sequence comes from Protopterus annectens, assembly GCF_019279795.1. NCBI lineage: Eukaryota > Metazoa > Chordata > Ceratodontiformes > Protopteridae > Protopterus > Protopterus annectens. The sequence continues at coordinate 730,980,764 of NC_056727.1, read as the reverse complement.
TATCCTAGACCTGGTCATTACCAGCATGGGCAACCGGTGTTCCACACCAGAGGTCAATTCCTCATTGGTCAGATCTGACCACAAGCTAATCACCCTAGACATCCACATCCCACTCCCAATTAGGGAAACCACTGTAAAACCACCAGGGGCAGCAATGTCCTAGACCTGGTCATTACCAGCATGGGCAACCGGTGTTCCACACCAGAGGTCAATTCCTCGTTGGTCAGATCCGACCACAAGCTAATCACCCTAGACATCCACATCCCACCCCCATTAGGTAAACCACTATAAAAAACTTCTCCAAAGCCAACTTCACACTTCTTAAGACAGAAGTGGCAAACTTCATGATGCCCATGCAGACAGACAATAGAGGTACAACTGCTGAATTCTACACAAATGCATTTTATAAGCACTTACATGAGTGCATGGATCATGCTATCCCTAATAGAACCAAGATGCTATCCTCCAAAAAAAGGAAGCCAATCTGGTGGTCCCCTGCCATAAACAAACTCTACAACAGAAGAAAGACACTGTTGCAAAAAAGAGTAAAATCCCATGACTGGGGGAACTCCCTGGTCAACCTCAGTAAGAAGCTGAGATCCCTCATAAAATCCTCCAAAGCTAGTTATGAAAACAAAATTGCCACTGACTCTAAAGACAACCACAAAACATTCTATAGCTATGTCACTAAATATACAGAACCAACTGATATTGCCAACATCCTGGCAGATAGGTTCAGTGCTAACTTTACCCCCCCTCTCACCCCCTAGAGGGCCCATCTCTATACAGGAAGAATGCAAAGTTCCTGTAATCACGGCTGCACAGGAAAAAAACACACTCTCCAAAACCAAGAATACAGCATCCACGGGACCTGACAATATCCCAGGCTGCGTTCTACATGAACTACAGAATGAACTGGTACCCTACCTTAGTACCATGTTCAAGTCATAGCCTCACCTCAGGCTTTGTGCCCACTGAATGGCGCACTGTGACGGTTATCCCACTCCACAAAGGGGGAGCCACACCGGACCCCGGGAACTACTTCCCCATTAGCCTGATGAGCCTGGTCTGCAAGGCCATGGAACGTATCATCATGGAACTCATAAACAAAGACATTGGTAATCTCCAAACTCTGGACCCTACCCAGTTCGGATATGTAAAAGGCAGATCATGTCTCCTAAGCCTGATTGACTTCTTTGAAGATGAGGGTAAAGTGGTTCACACAGCTTATCTAGATCTCTCCAAGGCTTTTGACACCATCCCCCACTCTGGAATTATAGATAAGCTCACTAAACTAGGTATAAATCCCTATGTCACAAGATGGGTTGCCAACTGGCTCACGGAAAGAACCCACACTGTCAAAGTAGCAGACTCCAAATCCGACTTCAGACCAGTGACAACTAGAGTACCACAGGGTTCAGTCCTGGGTCCTCTTCTGTTTGGTATCTACTTCTCTGAAGTGCAGGCTAACACAGAAGGTCTTTGGCTAACAAAGTTTGCAGATGACTGCAAACTAGGAGCCATAATCGAAACTCCTAATGATGTGGACATACTACAAAAGGGCCTCACTGAGACAGATACCTGGTGTCAAAGCCATGGCCTGAAGCTCAATGCCAAAAAGTGTATTATCATCCCGTTTGGTAAAAACTCTGTACCCATAAACTACCAAATAGCTGGTAGTCTACTTAATGCCGAAAATGTGATGAGACCTTGGGACACAGGTGGACAGTAGTCTCTCCTTTGATAATCATATCGCCACAGTGGTCAGGAAATCCTTCTATGTGGCTCAAAGGTTTCTCATCCAGAAAAAAAGAGGTCATTGTTCCCCTCTACTCATCACTCATTAGACCCATTATAGAGTACAACACCCCTTTTGGTATGTACCTCACAAGACATCTACAACAACTGGAAAGGCCACAGAAATACCTCACAAAGAGGATTACTGGCCTCAAACAGATGCCCTACGCAGACCGTCTCTAAAAACTCCAGCTTTACTGCGTCACATATCACCTTCTCAGAGGCGATCTCTGCCTAACATACAAAACTATGTCAAACCCAGAGCTGTTGGACATGCTCCACTTAAAGCAATCCCAATCCCTCTGAGCTACACGCTCTAGGGACCTAAACCTTGTCACCACAATAAACGGAACATGCTGGAGGGCTAGATTCCTGTTCCAGAGACTTCCCATACTCTGGAACAGACTACCTATCTATGTCAAATAGAGCTCTTCATTAGCACTCTTCAAGAAAAATCTTGATGATTGGATGGGAAATAGGAAATTCACCCCAGGGATCACTTCTGTGGCTCTGCTCGACAGGGGCACAGGAAAATAATTTTCTTGGGTGGCAAAAGCCAGGGTACATTTTTGGCTAGGCTTATATAGGCCCTAGGGCCAATAGCCTAGTACCTACCTATGAATCTAAGAAGACCAGCTACTCTGAAATTAGTGAATAAATCACATTTGTGAAATATGATAACCCAAAAAACAATGACAGCAGTATAGATAAATGGTCCAACCCAAAAGTAAGATAAAAACAATAAAAGTAAGTGAAGGACCAAACCACGGCAAAAAATAACATAAACAAGTTTAATAGTGCTTTTGCAGCAAACCATGCCGCTTTATTAGACAATTCAAAAAGACACAAAGCATCACATTTAAAATACCTATAGACCGATAAAATTTCTCATCTCATTAACTATGCAAAACCCTTATAAAAGCAATGTGTATATGTATATATATATATATATATATATATATATATATATATATACACACACACGTAAAAACTATACAAATATATCTAAATGCATGCATGTATATATACACAAAATGTATGTATATACAAGTGTATACATTTGAAATATAAAACATAATGTGTAACTATCTAATTAACTCCCTAGCTTGTAATACAGGTTTAATAGAAATCTTATCATTAAGGCCTCTCCCTATTGTAGCCCTCATTCTGACGATCCATTTCAACTCCGTCTCTGTCCTATTTCTAATGTTCCCTCCTCGTTCATTAAGTGGAATATTTTCAGTGATTATGAACTTAAAAGAATGTGTGTATGGTGCCTTGGGCAAGCATGGTTTAAAACATGCTTGCCCAATGCATTCATATCTATACTTCTACTAATATTATATATGTCCTCTCTTATGTGATCCCTAAACCTTCTGTCTGTCTTGCCAACATAGAACGATAAATATATCTGGCAATAAGCCAGGTAGACAACATGGATGGAATTACAACTCCATGCACTTTCAACTCTAGTGGTTCTGCCTGTGTCAGGGTTTAGAAATTTACTATTATCGATCAAATGAGAAAAATTGCATTTGTTAGATGGAAAAGTGCCTATACTATCTTTGTTTGTGCTAATAAAAGTGTCCAGTTTGGTGTAACATAACATTCTCATAAGTGATTTTTTTTAACATTCTCATAAGTGATTTTTTTTATTCTTAAAAGTAAATCTCGGTGCATGACCAACCACTGACTTAATGTGTTCATCTGTACATAAAATACACCAATTCCTATTAAAAATATTCTGTATTGACCTTACATTAATGGAATAGGTTAAAGGGACTCTTAAAATTTTTAAACTTTCATTTCCAACAGTAACGTGTGTAGAGTTATCAGAAAAATCAGAAAAATAGGGTTTCCCTTTTCCATTTTCTCAGCATGGGTATTTGCGATAAAATACCATCCACATCTTTATTGTTATAACCTCTCTCTCTGAAGATATTCCTTAAATGTTGCAATTCACGATTAAACCCTTCACTGTTGGCATTTAATCTAGAGGCTCATTTGCCTTGTCCTTTAATCACATTCTTGAATATATGAGTGGGGTGCATACTCTCTCTCTGTAAATATGTATTCCTGTAACATTTCATCTGATGTTGTTAATCTTAGTTCATTCCTTACTGATGGGTTATTGGTTCCGTCCTCGTAACCGAGCTGGCCTTATACCAAGCTCGCATCAGCCAAAAACTCTCGAGACAAGATCCTACCCAAATGCTCTGCTCTCTATTACCTCAGATCTCGTTTGCCGCGTTGCTGTACAGCCGTGTCAAGCCTTCTCTCTCAGCCAAGTGTTCAGTTTTTTGAAGTTTTTTTATTATTAGTGTTTAGAAAGATTTCAGTTCTTCTCTATCTCTGTCTTCCTACCCTATCAAAACTTTGAGACTCTCTCCCTATAGTATGTTTTGTCCTTTTTCTTACCTTTGAGGTAATTCTCATTACCATCATTGGTAATTCTTCTTCTCCCTTTCTTACCCTTTTAGTAGTGTCATAGTTTCTCCCTTGATATCACAATGTCAGATAAGAAAAGTAGTGTTGGTTTCAAACAATGTACAGAATGCGGCTGTAAGTTACCGCTTTCTGATGACTATGATTTGTGTGTTTATTGTCTGAATGTTTCCTACCTTTCATTGGACCCCTCCGTGTGGGATTTGTAGAAATTTCTCATCTAGAACTCTGAATGAAAGGAAGAATAAACTTATTCTAAAAGTTCTCCGTAAAACTTATCTCTGGTCAGAGGGCTCACCCCCCCTTCTAAACCCTGTAAGAGGCGTTCTTCATCCACGAGGTCGCTCACTTCATCTGTCTCTGGAGACCACAAGGAGTCGACTCACAAAACGGTAAAAATTTCAGGCCCGCATTGCCATCTGTGGTCCTTTCAGCCCCAGCCTCGGCACCATCTCATTTTATTCTTTCTCCAACTATGTCTTCTTTATCGACACTGGAGTTCCTGGTGCAGACACTTATGGCTCCGACAGTTTCGTCGCAGCCTTTTTCGGCACTTCTGATGGTGCAGACCCTCTTGGCACCATCGCTACAGGTACAGTCTCCTTTGGCACCATTGGCGCAGACTCCTTTGGTTCCATCCTTGCCAATGCAGTCAACTTCCAGGATACTGCCCTCTACGGTGCAGACTGCGCCTTCAGCACTGACCTGCTCTGTGCAGTCACTTTCGGCACCATCGTTACCGCTGCAAACACCTTTTTAGGCACCGTATTCATCTGTGCAGACATTTGCCACACTGCCCTTCATGGTGCAGACACCCTCAATGCCCATGGCGCCACTTTTGTATGCGGAGATACCCTCAGCACCATTCTAATCGGTGCAGGTACTATGTGTTCCGGGCTCTGCATCATATGAACTCGCAAGAACTAAGTACTCTCCTTCCTTAGATCCTTTTGTTGGAGGTCAGGACAGCCCCTTTTTAGACAGGTCAGAATCTCCATCAGGTCTCTCTCTGAGGTCGACTAGGAGCCTCTCAGAACAGGATGTGTTGTGGCTTGTCGATCAGTTGCTTGTGGCCAGGGGACTCTCTCACCCGTCTAAAGCTACGCTCCTTCTTGCAGGTGACCGTATTTCTCCACAGACTCCTTCTTACACTCCTCATTCGACTTCCAGGGAAGCATCAAAGCCCCTTCTTCCGACAGCAACTTCCCTTCCTTCGACACCAACAGTGGACCTCATTTTGGAGCCGGAGTCATCTTTGTGGCCCTCAGTGCACTAGGTCCTTCTCAGGCTAGTGGCTCTGCCGGGCAGGGGCAGGCGTTGTTGGTTCGACACCAATTTTTTCTATGGTACTCACCAGGAATCCTCCTCCCCTCATGCTCCATAGTCCTCCTCCCCTCATGCTCCATAGTCCTCCTCCCCTCATGCTCCATAGTCCTCATGAGACACCAGGTCTGGGGGCCGGCTTGTCAGAGCAGGGTGTGACCCCGGTTCCGAGGTTACAATGCTCGATTCTGGGCTCACATCCCTCTTCGGGCAGTCCGACCTTCCAGGCCATAGAGAGGGCACTTGCCTCTGCTGGCAAAACATCCCTGTCAGAGTCCTTGCCCCCCCCCCTTTGTGCCGCAACTGTCGCCGGCCATGACTGCCGAACCCCAGGCACAAGGGCCTCAGGTTTCTCCCCTTCAGGAGATTCCCTCATCACAATCTTACCCAGAACTCCCCACTGAGGAAGTCCCTTGCAAGGCTTCATGCAAGAGGAAGCACATGGACTCCACTGAGGAGTCTCTAACCGAAGATACGGACTTTGATGATGGGGAAGGGCCCCCACGGTCACCCTCTGATGAGGTGTCCTTTGGTGACATCCTCGAGATCCTAAGACAGAGGGGTAACTGGAAGTCCTCCAACCCTTCTTCAGAGGAATCCGTATTCCTGCAGGCCTTTCGTGCCTGGCCCCCTACCTCCTGGCTTACCCCACTGGCCGATGAGCCTGTCCAGCTCATTCTCCAGCGTGCATGGAAGGCTCCTGACATTTTGGAAGCTATACCTCAGAGGCCTGACAAAATTATATCTCCCCCTGCTGAACATCCTCATTGGTCCAAAGGTTTTCCAGTAGATGCCATGGTGTTGGTGGCTGCAACCAAAAAAGACATGGCAGAAGAGATCCAGACTGTCCATCCGTCCAACAAGGAGTCGTGAGCGATAGACTCGGGAAGCATGTGTTGAGTTCATCGACCTTCGCTGTAAGGTCCTTGAACTACTTGGCACACTTTACGAGCCTCCAGAGAGACCTTCTCAACCAACTCTCTGAAACCCTGGCAGGAGCTGTTTCTGATGAGGTGCGCAACAATGTAGCCTCTCAGATAGCGACCCTGGAATCGATATCCAATTCTTCCATGCACCTCATTTCACACGGAACGGAAGGAGCAGCTAGACCAGCAGGTACAGGCATAGTCACGAGACATCATGTCTGGATGTACCTTTGCGACTTTGCGGAATCCTTTAAGGCTTCCTTTATGAATGCCCCCATCGAGGCCGCTTCATTGTTTGGCCCAAAGGTTAAAGATATGCTGGCAAGGTGCGAATAAGATGGTAAGACCCTGTCTGCCATTGGTGTCTGACACTCCACCCCTCAACGATTCTACTCAAGAAATTGGAGGAGCGGGAAGATGTGGCACAGAAAATCACAGGGCTCTTTCCATGATGCTGAGTTCTCCCCTAAGGGCAGAGGGGAAAACTCTAATGGAAGACGCCCCTTTTGGGGCAGGGGAAGTCCACGAAACCGTGTTTCAAGAGATTTTTTCTCTGGGCAACCTTACCACTGCTCCTGAAGTGTTGCCCGACTGCTCACCTCTGGATACCGTCGGGGGTCATTTTTCCTTGTACTCCACTGCCTGGCGAACCATAACCACCGATTCTTGGTTCCAACGGATAATATACAGAAGCTACTGCATTCCCTTCCATCTCAGTCACACTTCACCTAGAAATTTACCTGAAGTCCCACCCAGTCAAAGGGAAGCAGCAGCACATGAAATCCGAAAGCTGCTACAAAAAAAAAAGAGTGATCCAAACGGTGCCCCCAGACCATATTGGATCCGGTTTTTACTCAAGATTCTTTTTAGTTCTAAAAAAGACAGGGGACTGGAGACAGATTCTGGATCTCAGCACACTAAACAAATTTGTAAAAACAGAGAAATTGTGGATGGTCACAGTTCAGTATATTCTTCCTCTTTTGGAAGAAGATGATTGGATGTGCTCTATAGATCTTCAAGATGCGTATTGCCATATAAAATTGGACAAGCAGTGGTTATCGCCCACCTGCGACCTCAAGGATTCCAGGGGTTTCCATACCTAGACAACTGTCTCCTTACCACCCCCACCAAGTGTCTACTGGAGGAAGTCCTGGATTTCACTTTTCCCACAGCTCAGCACCTGGGAATCACTGTAAATTGGGAGAAGTCCAACATGACTCTGGCACAATATTTAGAATTCATGGGAGTTCTGCTGGATATGAGGAATTGCACAGCATCTCTTCCGGAGCACAGACTTCAGAGAGTAAGACAGGTTCAGCTACTAATCTGTCACCACAAATCTTCTGCTCGGTCCGTACCTCAACTCTTGGGGTCGATAGCAGCCTTGATCACCATTGTTCCTCTGGCCAGGTTCCACATGAGACTTCTGCAGTGGCTACTTCTCACTCAGTGGTACCCTGTACAACATCCTTTGTCTTTTTAGATAAGTGTAACTCAGAGATGCAAGCAAGATTTACTCTGGTGGACGTCTCAAAATTCCAACAATGGTCTCATCCCTTCAACCCCCATCAACCAAAAGCCACGGGGACCACGGACACCTCCCTGATGGGGTGGGTGGGCTATGTCAGGGAAACTTGGTCCAAGGCGCCTGGTCAGAGACAGAGACTCATTTGCATATCAATGTCCTGGAACTCAGGGCGATGCTATTAGCGTTGCAAGCATTTCGCTCAATCCTTCTGTCAGAAACTATTGTAATCCAATCAGACAATATGTCAGTAGTCTGGTACATCAACAAGCAAGGGGGCACCAGATCTTACCCGTTATGCCAAGAGGCCTTGGGAATATGGCAATAGGCAATAGCTTCCAACTGTTTTCTAATTGCAACGCACATTCCTGGGAGCTCCAACGTGATAGCATACAAATTGAGCAGGTGCATTCTACAACCTCATGAGTGGTCCCTCAATCCTGTGATAGCAGCAAAAATGTTCAACTGCTGGGGCCAGCTTTGCTGCAATCTATTTGCCTCTTTAGTCAACTGCAAGTGCAGCAACTACTTTACCCTGATCCCCCCTCGGGGACAGTCACCAAGAGATGCTCTAGTCCACGCTTGGCCCTTGGGTCTGCTTTATGCTTACCCTCCTCTACCCCTCATTCCCCAATTTTTTAAGAAAGCACGGCAGTTGAAGAGCAAAGTAATCCTCATTGCTTCATATTGACCTTGACAAGTTTGGTTCCCCTTCCTCTGGCCACACCTGCTAGATCGACTATGGATTCTCATTCCAACTCCGACTTTGATCTTCCATCTGCAGGGTCTGACCCACCCCAATCTAACAAGCCTGAAGCTGACAGCTTGATTTCTCCACTTCCAATGATTGCCAGGCAGGATAACCTCTCCTCCCCGGTGCGCAATATTCTTTTAGCATCTCATAAATCATCCACCAGGCTAACTTATCTCAGCAAATCAAAAAGATTTGCATTATGGGCAGTGAATAAACAATTGGACCCCTTGTCAACCTCAGTTTCGGTGGTATTAGATTATTTATCAGATATCTTTCAGTCTGGGATATCAGCCTCTACTGTTTGTTCATTTAGCTGCCATTTCTAATTTCCACATGGACTATCAGGACTCTTCACTCATGTCACACAGACTCTGTAAGACATTCTTGAAGGGCGTTTTTCACCTAAAACCTCCCTTTAGAGAACCAGTACAACCTTAGGACTTAGCTTTGGTTTTGCAAGCCCTAACAGCACCTCCCTTTGAACCTGCATCTTCATGTGATTTAAAGTACATCTGTTGGAAAACCTTGTTTCTGGTTGCTATCACATCAGCCAGACGTCTGTCATCTTCAAGCCTTATGCATCAAACGTCCCTATCTTATTTTTCATAAGGATAGAGTCTCACTGAGAACTGATTCTTCCTTTTTTCCGAAAGTGGTGTCAGAGCGGTCTATCAACCAGTCTATTGACCTCCCAGTATTTTTTCCTAACCATTCTAACAAGGGAGAGTATTGCCTGCACTCCCTAGATTTTCACAGGCAAATTTTTTTTATTTGGACAAAACAAAATCTACCCGTAAATCAGACCAATTATTTCTGGACCAAGACAAGGTCATCCTGTTTCTAAAGTTACATTAGCGTCATGGTTGAGAAATTGCATTACCTTCATCTACAACAAGAACAACATCACCTTGCCTCAGAAATTGAAAGCCCATTCTACAAAGTCAATGGCAACTTCAGCAGCTTTCCATGCTAGGGCTTCCTCAATGACATTTGCTCAGCTGCAACTTGGGCCAACCCCCATACCTTTATTCTTCATTACAAATTGGATTTGGCCTCCAGAAGAAGAGCTTCTTTTGGTTCCATGGTGCTCAGGAATGTCCTTCCATGAGGGCCACCCAGGGATACAGGTAGCTGGGGACTCTGTCCCATCAGTAATGAATTAACGAAGATCAACAACACAGATGGAACGTTATGGTAAGACATAACTTCTTTTTTCTAAATATTTGAGTATCAAACTCCCTTTCTAAATCCTTCAAAACCCTCGCATCCAAGAATTGTATTTCACTAGATGAACTACAAAGAGTAAACTTTAAAAGAACTGTACTATTGTTCATAAAATCATGTAATGACTTAATGATGTTTCATCCCCATTCCATACTATATACCGGTCATCCATGAAACTGCGGTAAAAAAGTTGTCCCTGAAACCGGTCAATCAAAAGACGTTGCTTTTCCCAACTGGCCTATACAAATTATACAAACAAAAAATCTAAATGCATGATGTTATCTCTCTATGTGGAAAGATATTTGAAAGCGGTCTTGGCTAGAAATAAATGTATATTGAAAGACAGTAAACATTTTTTGAATGACCTATTTCAGTTCACCAAGGACTATGACGAATGTAAAAACTGTAGACTATTACATCTTGTGCCAATAGCGATGCCAACAATCATGATGGCCAGTTGGGAAAAAAATTTAGGTTAGGTAATGCTTGTGAGTGCAGCTGTCGATTTGGGGCCGTTGTTCTTATTAGGCAAGTTAAACTCAATTTTTGAAGATGCATATATTTTTGTGCATTTGTTCTAAGTGAATAGGTTATGGTGTGTTCTAAAAATGTGTTTAATCTTTTTTGTATGAGGGTTTACATTTTAACAAAAAGTCTTGAAAATATGACATTGGTTCAAATGGAGATAATGAGAGACAGCTACATAAAAAATCAATCTGCCTAACATTAGTGTGTGCATTTAACACAAAAGTTGGAAATAATAGACATTCAAAAAAGTGACCATGTAAAATAGATGGGAACAGTAACTTCTTATCAAATGGCTATGTTACCCATATTATTTTGGAACTTAAATGGAATTAAAAGTGTAGACAAAAGTGTAAGAGTATTGAATTATATTAAGAAATGGAGTGCAAATAGCAAAGCTTTAGAATACACCTTTGGAAAGAAGGGAGAATGTGAATTTATTAAAAAGATTTCAAGATGGATATTCAGCAGAATATCAGGGAAACGGGGAATAATTATATTAATTGCTAGAGCAGCTCCAATAGTGATAGAAGAAGAAAAAGTTAATAATGACAGGTTTTTGGTAGTTAGGGGCTACTGGCAAGGGGTGAGGATTATGCTGGTAGATATTTATATTCCACCAAAACCTGCTATTATGGAACTCGAAATCAGTTTTGAGTTGGGAATATTACTTATAGGTGAGGAATGGAACTTGATTTGCAACAGTGAGGATGTATTGGGGGCATAGAAATGAAATATAACAAGTGAGGATAAATTTCTGAATAAGATTATGAAAATATTTGGTATGGAAGATGTGCATTCAGTGGTAAGAATGCAGAGAATATTTACATATTATTCTCCAAGGTACAGTAACTAGACTAGTCTAGCCTAAATTTTTATTTCACCAGAACATGTGTATTTAATTGAAAGCTTCAACACACATCCAACAACTGTTTTAGATCATGCACCAATAAAAACTAAGATACAAATGCAGGGTAATGAAGTAAAAATGAGACGCAGGCACTTTCCACCTACCCACTAAAACTAGAGGAATTTAGGGAATCTGTAGTGGAAATTATTCAAGAGTTACAGGAAAGATAGAATTTTTTCAGAGTTTGTATCTATTGAGTAGGATAAAATGAAATTGGAGTTTAAAAGTAGGGAAGCAGTAAAAGAAAAAGAGTATGGTTAAGAAGTAACGAGAATTATGTAGAGTGGCTGACAAAGGTTTAAGTATTGTAGAATAAAGCGAATCTCACAGAACAAGAGAAGGCGCAACTCAGTGCCAAAGAGAAAATAAAGGATTACCTGGATAATATGCATGAGTTTAGAAAGATTGCTATTGAGTAGCTGTTTTGTGATAATGACCCCAGAGAACAAAAAAAACTTATAACGCAATGACTTAGCAATAGAAAGTAGAAAGGATTGTTTCTAATATGCATGCGTTTAGAAAGATTGCTGTTAAGCAACCATTTTTTCAAAAAAATCACCAGTGCACAAAACCTTTTAGCAGAATGACTTGGGCAACAGAAAGTGGAAAGGGCTGTCGCCAAACTTAGGGAGCCTATAAGAAGAAAAATACCCAGAGATCCTTTAGATGTATTTGAGATATTTCAGAAATTTTATGAAAACTTGTATAAAGCAAATAAATGTGGAAGCAAGAACGAGAACAAATGGAAATATTTATGGAAGACTTAAGTATGTCAAGGTTAGAGGTAGATGAGGCTCAACAATTAACTGATAAGTTAGGAGGAGATAAGACAAAAACAGTGATAAATAATCTCCTGGAAAGTCCTCCAGAAAATATGGTATTTCTATGGAAGTTTGGAAGTTAGGAGGGAAGGAAGTGATAAAGATATGGAAGGTTTTGTTTAGCAGTATTTTAGAAGGAGGGGAAGCACCACCTTCTTGGGAAAAAGCTGTGGTGGTTATAATACCTAAAGATGGAAAAAGCTTATTACACCCAACTTCATATAGACCCATTTCAATTTTAAACCATGATTACAAATTGTTTAGGTCTGTACTAGCGACTGGAATGTCAAAGGTGCTGCCAAAATTGATAGATACGGATCAATGTGGTTTTCTGGAAGGGGCAAACATTTGACAACATTAATATTTATTTATTTTATTTTATTTTATTTTACATTTGTTGACCGGTCTAGTCTAAATGGATATATGTCCATTTTCAGTAGAGGCCCGGGGAGATAAGCTCCATGACACACAGATAAAACAACAGCAAATTATATAAAACAACATCAGTTGTATATACACGGACATTTCTGGTTAACACAGAAATATTCAGTGAGGACAGAAATCATTACAGTGCATCATGCATTATTAATAGAGAAAGATCATCCAGAGGGACTCAAAATGAAAGCAAATACCACTGTTTTTGTTGCATCTTGATGTAGAGGAAAACATTTGGCAGAGAAAACATTTGACAGAGTAAGATGGGATTTTATGAGTAGGGTAATGGAAGCACTTGCATTCCCTGATGTAATAATAAGGCTACTTAGGAAGATATATGAGGGATCAGAGGCAAGAATTACAGTGTGAAGGTTTCTCTCTGATAATTTTTTTCTGACCAGAGGAACCAGACAGGGATGTCCTTTTCCTCTGTTATTATTTGCTTTATATTTACATCCATTGGCAAAGAAAATAAGGGACTCAGAAATTCAAGCATATAATTGGTATGGCAATCAACAAAAGTTGGCTTTATTTGCAGACAATATTGTTTTATACATGATAAATCCAGAAGAGGACATTTCAGTGTTGTGGAACATTTTGAGACAGTTTCGAGACTTTTTGGGATATATACCTTTAATGAAAATAAAACACAGGCAAAAAGCTGTAAAGTATGTACCCATACATGAAATGGTTCAGCGATCCACATATTTATGGTGACACAATATATATGGCAGTTAAGGATATTTGGTAAGAGATATAACAAAAGATAGTATGGAAAATGTGAAATTGGAAGCTCTTGTTTATGGATATGGATAGTAAGATAAAAACAGTGAAAATGTTTTTAGTTCCTTTAGTTTTGTGTACAGGTCAGGTATATTTTTATCAACTGAAGGAGTTGTGGACAGTAATAAAGAGTTGAATGAAATTATCTGGGAGGGAAAGAGGGCAGGGGTTAAGTGGGATAAGTTGATCCTTCCAATAGAACAAGGAGGGTTAGGGTTATGCGATTTGAAGGGGTATTTTAATGCTATACAATTAAGGTTCGTATACATATCACAAGCAGAAAGTTATAATTCAAAGTGGAAAAGGATGATGAAGTAGGGCAGAAATTCAAGAAATAACGAGTGAGTGGGATTGTGAATGCAAATCCTTAGGGAGAATAACAACAATCATACAGAATATTGTATTCATAAGGTAGCATAAAGTATTCTAAGAACTAAGCCAATATGAGAATGGAGAAGTGAAATTTTGCTGATAGGGATGACTGTAAGTAGGGGTACAAAGAATAGGCAAGAGGAGGCTGGAATTTACAGGATAAAACTGGCAAAGGAACCAAGGTATTAGGAACAAATTACTAGAGAGGGAAAGGTAACAGAATGGGTTAAGGCCAAGAAGACGTTCGGACTACCTTCCCTGCCAGGTATTGATATTGGAGTATAGGCAAAGAGAAAGGGAAAGGGGAATCCTACTTGAGAGACCTGCTCTGGTAGAGTTTTTAATTGAATCTAAAACAGAAGCTTCTGTTAAAAGGGATAATTAGAAGTAAATATAAAATATTGCATGACAAGTATAAGATTCAATTAAAGGAGGTTAGAAAAGATTTTGAAGAGAAATTGGATAAGCATTTTGCAAGGGAACAATGGGAGGATATATGTATGACTCCCAAATATGCAACAAAGTCTAGAATGTTTAGGATTTTTGCTTGAAAGTGTTTGTATAAGTATTTTTTTTTACTTTAAGCAGACTTCAAAGAATTTTTCCTCTGGTAGGTGGCAAATGTTGGAGGTGTGATGGGGAGGAAAGAGATGGGAGGGAACATATGTTTGGGGGAATGTAATGAGTTGGCAGACTTTAAAAATTCTTTACAGAGTATTCTGTCAGAAGTCTTGGGTGAGCAAATTGCTGTAACTAAGGAAATTATTCTGTTGAGCTGGGTCACAGGATCTGAATTGCCTAGACATAGTAAAGCCTTGTTAAATTTATTTCTGATGACTGCCAATAAAAGCAATTACCAGAAGGTGGAGCCAAGTCTAAACAAACTGTTTTTGTTGTATTGAATATTGTAACAGAGATAAAAGAACTGGAAGTGGGATCTTTTGAAAGGGGAAGGAGCAGATTTTATAGAAATAAATAGAAATTGTGGGAACAATACATGCATTATAATGCTCAAGAGGAGGAGTGAGTTTTAAGGGAAGGCAGGAATTGAGCAGTTTATGCAATGTTGGACTGATGATAGTTATAAAAATAAGAGCCAATATGATGTATAAAGTATGTAACTCGAAACTTGTTCATATGTTTTTTATATTAATGTATATTTGCCTATGCCTTAAGTAATAATTTAATAAAGGTGTTAAAAAGGATAGCCGTGTCCATAGCTACAGACATTTGCTTCTCAAACATTTCTGGGTACAGTGCAGGGAATTTTTAAAATTTGCCAACTCATTACACTCCCAAAAACATGTTCCCAGTTACCACTCTTTCGCATCACACCTCCAGCATTTGCTATCTAATCAAGGAAACATTTTCTGAAGTCTTATTGGTGTATAAAATACATATGCATAGACTTCCAGACAGAATCTTTAACCTTCTGGACTTTGTTGGGTACTTGTGAGGCTTAAAGGTGTTCTCCCACTGTGACTTTGTAGATGACTGCCTTTCCAGTATATTTCTCCAAACTTTTCTAACCTTCTCTAATTGATTTGTGTAGTTATCATGGAATATATTATACGCCCTACAAATTATCACTTTAACAGCAGGCTCTGTCCTAGACACAACTAAAATCTATACCAGAACTGATCTTTTGTATAGGACTCCTTGTCCCATTCTCTTTGCCTGTAGTCAGCATTCTCTAACATACAGGCCACACTTCTGCTTGACCTTATTCCACTGTGTTACCATTTTCTCTTTAGTTATTTGCTTCCAATACCTTGGCTTCTTTTCCAATTTTCTCCAGTAAAGTCCAGCCCCCTCTTTTTCATTCCCATGTTGGCATATTTTTTTAGAATATTTTCTGCTACTTTATGAATATAACATTCTGCATGGTGGTAGTTGATATTCTCATTAACGGTCTGCAGTCAAAATTCTACTTTATCTTTATTTCTCAAACATCCACCCTATTTCATCATCATCATCTCTTTCCACTTTGATTTATAAGCTTCTGCATGTGTTATTTACATGAGCCTTAGGTGCATAGCTTTATAATGTCCATTCAAATCATGCAATCCTAAGCCACCTTGTTCTATGGTGAGGATCAACTTATCCCACTTAACTCTTGCCTTCATCCCCTCCCAAATAAATTTTTTCAACTCTTTATTATCGTCCACAACTTCTCATTTGGTTGATAAAATATGCCTGATTGGTGTATAAAAACTAAAGAGATTAAAAACATTTTCACTGCTTGTATCTTGGTATCAGTATCCATAAAACTGAGCTTCCAATTTTTCAGTTTTTGTAGTATCTTTTGTTTAGTCTCTTACTATATATTCTTAGCTCCCATTACTCATTTTCAATCCATACATCTAAATATTTCATCTTATCATATGACATATCTCGGACAAAGCCTTGATGTTTTCTTGTAGAGCCTTGTTTATTTCTCTTTGTGCTGATTGGTAATTTGCTGTGCAGCCACCTTCTGTAAAACATCTTCTGTTACCTTTTCTATAAGCTCTTGCTATTTGATAACCTGTTGTAGTTTTAGAAACAAATTCTGATCTTTAGTATAATTTATTCCAGCTTTCTTTGAACCTTTAGAGCTAGAATCAGCACTCAAACAAAGTTGTAACTGCACTTTGCACAGCTCTCTTAGACTCTTTAGAGCTAGTTACACTTTCAAAGTTTTAACTTTGCACAGTTGCATCACATGAATGAAAAAAAACACTTTTGCCAATGCATATCAGGGGTACTTTGATGCAGAGCGCACTTATGTATCGCAGACTTTATTGGCCAGCACCACTTCCTTTTTGAGAACTTGTACTGTTGCATTTTAGACTAACCTAATATCTTTTTGCCTTTCATTATAACAGTTTTATTCTGAGCCCGAGTATTTTTTGTTTACTACCTCAGTTGTTTTTAATTTTCCAGTGCAGTTTGTAACTTCACAACAGGTTTCACCCAGATGTCCTTCAAGGATGCATCTGCAGTCCTTACAAATGGGTTGTCCTGTCGTCAGGCAGCCCTTCGGTCAGCCGGATTCCAAAGTCTGGGTCTGGCCTCGGCTGATGTCGCACTTCACCCGACATCATAGCTGCAGTTATTCGGGTATAAAGGTATCAGCCGACGCCATCTTCCTCCGTCTTTCTTGCCGCATGGCGCCCGAAGCAGAAGCTGTTCGCAAGTGCCGGTCGGTCAGAACCAGAGACTACTACTAACGAAGACTTCTAAAAAGCTAAGTACCCCGTTGGGGACTCTTTCTTGCCTCAGCCGATGTCAGAAAAAGTGAATAACTGTTTAACTTGTGGGAAACAAATAACCTCATAAAGATTTCCAATCGTACTGCTTACCTTGTTTAGGCCCAGACCACGACGTAGCAGCTTGTCTAGCCTGTGCTTCTTTCAACCGACGGACGCTTAGACGTCGGTCTTAATTTGCTGAGGAGTTTTTCAGCTCCGCTTTTGCTTACATTATGCCGTCGGATACTCCGACTACGCAAATATCTAAAAAGCGCAAGGAAAAGGACCGACACTCGCGGTCCGCGGTTTCGGCCAACCGCGAGTGTCTCGGTTTCGGCTGAAACCGAGTCTACGGTTCTTCCTTCGGCCGAAAGCTTACCTCCTGCCGAGGCCTCATCCAGCATGGTAGAATCTGCTACTGAAATCCCACCCACTCTTGCAGGTTCTCAGGATTTATCTGATACTATCCCTTTGGATATTTCTACCCCTGCACGTGGAGCTGCTAGGCCACCTGCAACCATGTCGATTAAGGCCTTTGCCAGGGCTAAAGCAGCAAAATCAACTAAAACTGTGCCTGCTAAGACCCCCTCTCACAGGCCTAGCTCTAGTTCACAAATGCTTAGTCTAGCAGAGGATCTCATTTCTTTGATCCGGGGATCCCAACCTCACCCAGACAGGGCCTCTCACCCACCTCCAGAGAAGAGGCCTAGAGTAGAGCCCCCTGAGCCAGTTACTACAGATGACTCCTCTGATGAATCAGATAATTCTAACCCTCCAGAGGGTCCTTTTTCTCCTTATGAAGACTCTGATGCTGAAGAGTCCATTCCTTCTGCCTCTCCGCCTGAGGAATTTTCTTTTGGGGAAACCTTGCATGCTATAAGGGAACAATTTCAATGGCAGGGCCAGGATTTTTCAGACTCTAGGAAAAGGCTTAGAACCTTTCTGCATTTGCCACAGCATAGGCCTTTAGCCATTCCTCCAGTACTTACTGTCGTGGATGATGCATTTAATGATGCTTGTACTGCTCCTGATTCTCTTCCTCCGGCCCCTGCTAAGCCCGATAGGTACTACAGGGTTCCGGACACACATTATCATTTGTATAAGGCTCCATTTGCAGATCCCGAAACTATCTCCCAGGGACCTAAGGCTGTAGCAGCTACCTCTGCCAAAAAACCCCTCCCCTCTGAAAGGGAATCTAGGGTCTTAGAGAGATGGGGTAAAAAAGTTTACACTTCTGCTACTCTTTCAGCTAGGGCCTTGAACTGTCAATTCCACATGATTCAGTATCAAGAATTTATGTTAGACCAGTTAACTAAAAAGCTGTCCTCGGATGAACCATTAGACAAAAAATCTGTTCAGGAAATGGTACATAACATTCAGCAGGTCAGTAATCATTCCTTAAAATGCGGCTATGATGCACTGGAGGCTTCCTTTAGACCAGCCATGACTGGTACAGTGATCAGAAGACACGCATGGTTAAAAGAGCAGTCCTTACCAGACCATGTTAAATCAAAGCTCCTAGATGCTCCCATGGATAAGCTCAATTTGTTTGGCTCCCCTGCACAGCAGGTGCTGAAGAAGGTGGAGGAGAAAGCGAAATCTGTCCAGACAGTCAAGGATTTCTTGCAGGTCCAACCTCCAAGGTTTAGCAGGAACTGGCCTTCCAAGAATTGGTCCTTTCCAGACACCTCCAGAGCTCAGAGAGGCAGGAATAGGCGCTCAAGAGGCAGGGGTCAATCCAGAGGTGCCTACAGGGGACGCCAGTGGCAGGCTAACAACCAGCGAGGTACAGCCACAGATCCAGCCACCACCAGAACAACAGGACAATCACAGTGACTTGGCTCTGGCACCGCCTACCAGGGAACAACTAGAAGCACCCTTAGGCGGGAAGCTAGCCTTATTTTACAGTAAACTGGCATTACATCACAAGAGACAAATGGATTTTACAGACAATAGACCAAGGTTACAGGTTTCACTTCCATACTCTACCAAGGAAGAGAGGAATGCCAAACCTACCTCCAAATCAGAAGGCAGAAGCTCTAAAACAAATAACTCACTTACTAAGGATGAGAGCTGTAGAAAAGGTACCATCTATGGAACAAGGGCAAGGATTTTACTCCAGACTCTTCCTGGTACCAAGAAAAGAAAACCAATGGAGACCTATACTCGACCTGTCCGCTTTAAACACATACCTCATTGTCCCAAAATTCAAAATGCTGACCCTACAGCAACTTCTTCCCATGTTGGGCAAGGAGTCTTGGCTGGTAACTCTAGATCTCAAGGAGGCATACCTGCACGTCCCCATACGACCAAATTGCAGAAGATACCTCAGATTTCTTGCAGGATCAGAGCATTATCAATTCTCAGCATTGCCCTTTGGCTTATCTACTGCGCCCAGAGTGTTCACGAAATGCCTGGCATCAGTAATTGCTCATTGCAGGCTTCAGGCAATTCAAATCTACCCTTACCTGGACGACTGCCTGCTACAAGCAGACAACAAAAACAAGCTAACAAAAGACTTGAAAACGGTCATTCATCTACTGCAAGCCCTGGGATACACAGTCAATATAAAAAAGTCAAGGCTGATACCATCCCAAAGGATAACCTTCTTGGGTGCAGAGCTGGACACATCAAAACAAATGGCATTCCTAACGGTAGAAAAACAGGAGCAACTCCCTCTCTACTTCATGGCATTAACAAAGCAGAACCAGCTAACAGCAAGAAAAGTCCTGCAAGCCCTGGGTTACATGGCATCCTGCATAATATTGATTCCACATGCCAGACTACATATGAGAAAGTTACAGTGGTACCTAAGGAATTTATGGTCTCAGCACAAGCACAGCCTAGAAACTCAAATTCCAATAATTCCATGCCTGAAGCAGGAATTCCAATGGTGGGCTCAGGCCTGTCAATCAAACAAAGGACTGCCCTTCCACAGCACTCAACCAAGCCAGACCATCACAACGGACGCCTCAGACCTCGGTTGGGGGGCGCACATGCTGGACAAGTGCATACAAGGCTTATGGACTCAAGACCAGCTGCACCTACACATAAATCAAAAGGAAATGCTGGCAGTAAAACTGGCAATTCAGGCATTCAGACCATTTCTTCGACAGGGTCAACTGTTGATAAGGACGGACAACACCACAGTTATGTGGTACATCAACAAACAGGGAGGCACACATTCATACCCTCTATGCCGGATGGCAATGGACCTCTGGAATGTGGCCCTGAGTTTCAACATTCAGTTACAAGCAATTTTTGTGCCAGGAAAAGAAAATATACTAGCAGACATCCTAAGCAGAACTACCACGGATGCCCACGAATGGATGCTGCATCCGGACATCTTCAAAACCATTACAGGGAAATGGGGACTACCAGAAATAGACTTATTTGCATCCCCACACAATCACCAACTGAAGAAATTCTGCACGAGGACATACCACCCGCTTGCTTGGAAAGTGGACTCCCTATCTTTCAGTTGGAAAAACCTGACAGCATATGCATTCCCACCTCTTCCTTTGATGCACAAGGTGCCATTGAAGATCAAAGAAGACCGTCCAAGGATCATCCTGATAGCTCCAAACTGGCCAAGGCAACATTGGTACCCATTACTGAGGAGTATGTCTCGGGAACAAATATGGCCTTTGCCCCTAGTTCCCTTACTGATAACACAGAACAACTTCAAAACCCTGCATCCAAACCTGAAAACACTGCAGCTGACTGCCTGGAACATTGCATAAGACCAAATAATCCAGTTTTATCTCAAAGGGTTAAAGACATTATCTTGGAGGCTCGCAGACCCTCAACAAGAAAAAATTATTCAGCAAAATGGAAAAGGTATCTCATTTGGAGTACTACAAAAGGAGAAAATGTGTCACTGGTAAACATAGCTAACATCCTGGAATACTTGGCAGAGCTCTTCCACAATGGCCTGTCCTATTCTTCCATTAAGATTCATGCATCAGCTATTTCAGCAGAATACAACTTGGATCCTCCAGTCTTCTCTCATCCTCTGCTCAGGCAGTTTCTGAGAGGAATTAAAAATGTAAAACCACCTAGAAAGCCACCATTGCCAGCATGGGACTTGAACTTTGTGCTAGAAAAGTTGACACTCCTCCTTTCGAGCCAGCAGCAACAGCAGAATTACAGTACTTATCATGGAAAACTGCTTTCCTGCTTGCAATCACTTCAGCAAGAAGGGTTTCTGAACTACAGGCATTAATGGCAGTACAACCCTTCCTGATCTTCCATCAAGATAGAGTGTCCATGAGAACTAATCCTACTTTTATGCCAAAGGTGGTCTCCAGGGTATCTTTAAACCAGGCTATCCACCTACCTACATTCTTCCCCAACCCACAGAACAGGGGAGAAAGACTGTTGCATACCTTGGATGTACATAGACAATTACGTTACTACCTGGACAGAACCAAGAGCAATAGAAAATCTGACCAGCTACTGGTAGCATATGCAACAGGAATGGAAGGAAAAACAATTTCAAAACAGACAATCTCTAAGTGGATAGGAAATTGCATTAGATTTTGTTACTCTTACCATGGGAAGAAAACTCCAGAAAACATCAGACCTCACTCTACAAGGGCTACAGCCACTACCACAGCTTTTTTACGAGGAGTGGCTACCAAAGACATTTTAGAGGCTGCTACTTGGAGCTCTGTGCATACATTTGCCAAGCATTATAATTTACCCTTATACTCCAGATCCCGAGCAGGTTTTGCCACTGCTGTTTTGCAAGGGATCTTAACTACACCATAATCTTATTACTCCTCCTCTCCCAGTTTGGCTATGATATTCTGCCCATTTGTAAGGACTGCAGATGCATCCTTGAAGGACATAGTACAGTTTTGTACCTACCATAAATGTAGATGTCCGATAGGCATGCATCTGCAGTCAGGATTACCCACCCTCCTTCCCCTCTGAGGTACTCCTAGGGTATTTACCCATCTTCTAGCTAGCTGGGGGAATCTATTATGGTGTATTTGTTGGTATATATGTATATACATGTTTATTTTTTATTTGCTCTCTATTATTTGGAAACTTTTGCAATTATCCAAATTTAGCCTTCCTAGAGGGCACCTGGCATCTGGGGCAAGAAACACTGAGGAAGATGGCGTCGGCTGATACCTTTATACCCGAATAACTGCAGCTATGACGTCGGGTGAAGTGCGACATCAGCCGAGGCCAGACCCAGACTTTGGAATCCGGCCGACCGAAGGGCTGCCTGACGACAGGACAACCCATTTGTAAGGACTGCAGATGCATGCCTATCGGACATCTACATTTATGGTAGGTACAAAACTGTACTTTTTCAGCCTACAAGTTGCACAGCACATACAATTCTTAAATTCATCAGGTTTATACACAGTTTTCTTTCTTGAAATACTCATTTGTTGATCCACATCATTGAGCCTCTTTTCCAGTGCTGTGGGGTTTACCCAGTGATGGCGAACCTATGACACGCATGTCAAAGGTGACACATGCCACGACGTTTTGTGTGACACGCCATTGATCACCAACACCCAAGTTACCAAAGACACTGCTTTTGCATTCGTTGTTCATGTGAAGTGCACTGAATTATTTTGTGCCAAGAGATTTTGGCACGCCAAATCCAAAAGGCTTGCCATCACTGGTCTATCCTTTTAGAGGCAACACTTTCTACTCCTTCGGAGCTTGGTAACACTTCATATACTCATCTGGCCTCCAGCAGAATAACTTCTCTTAGTACCTCAGCTTATGCATGGTTCATTCATTTCCTTTACTTTCAAACTGTACTACACTTTTCAGTATTGCATATAGCATATAATTACCAAACTGTTTGTCTAATAACACAATTAGTTAGTGAAAGCAACTTTGAAAATTACTTTTGTGAATCATTCATAAAGCATTAAGTTTGTTGGTCTTTCCATGCAATTCACTAATATTGATAGAGGCACATACACCATGTATTGCAAATACTTTCAAACAAAGATTTGTTTCTAGTAAAAAACTGTTTAGCAGAGTGTCCGGTCTGCTTTTATTAACTCTTGCATTATTTAGTAAATACTCTTGGCACAGATGTTCAGATGACTCCAACACCATGTGGCAAAATGAACTAATGGCTTTATTAAAAAGTAGAATAACCAAAGAGAAGAAACAGAGGGTCTGAAGAGGTCCCAAGCATTACTGGAGATGAAAGTTCTTAACATTTGGTGCACTAACTTTTGAGTTTTTACTTGTTCAGCCTTTAGAGGCACCTGACGACATTGGTTATTAGTGAGTATATTTACAGGATTTGGTTGTTTCTGCACACTTTGCAGATCTCTTGTTTTGGTTTTAAGCTCCTGCATTATCCAAACAGCACAATTCACATTTAATTTTACAGAAATGATTACTAGACACAATGTAAGATTTACTTAATCACTTATGTGGAACAGCACCTTTCACTGTTTTACCATACAGTAATCTGACTTGCAGCAATCGACACTTCAAGGAACTTGTTAAGGTTTAGTACAGAACACATTTTACAGTTACTCATTTTTTTTACATTAAGAAATCTCGCATTTTGCTTGTGTTACTTTTCTTACAAGAAACAGCAAACACAGATCTTAAGTTGAAATAAACTACGTAATCAACAAAAAAACTTAGCAAAGCACAGCAGAGTTCAGCAAAGCTGCCAGTTGCAAGTTGGATAAATCCAGGCACAAGTGTGATAGTTGTAATGAATCCAGGCACAGGAACCAGAAGATCGATACTCATGTTTAATAAAACAATAAAAACACAATTAATTTTGCAGTAAAAATTCCATTTGTTAAGGTACCCAGACTGCACAAGAAAGTTCTTTTCCCAATATGCTAATACTAGATTGGCATGAACATTGGCAAGCTGCACCCGTTGCTACACCAAATTTTTGTTGAAGTAAAGAGCTTTCAAAATATCCAAAATTATTGGACAAGACCATGTCTAACAAGGTGGTAACTTTGTGTATAGTAGTGTGGTCCCAGTTGGTGTGTCTGCTAAGAAACTCGGTCACCCAGTGTATCCCATGACATGGAGGATAACAGTGAAGAGGTCCTTCACATTTACTGAAAACAAAAGTCAGATTGTGTGTATACAAGGATGGGATAATTCAGGTCAAAAAGTCCCAGGATT
Source organism: Protopterus annectens (assembly GCF_019279795.1). NCBI lineage: Eukaryota > Metazoa > Chordata > Ceratodontiformes > Protopteridae > Protopterus > Protopterus annectens. The sequence goes on along the minus strand of NC_056727.1, from coordinate 730,956,545 downwards.
CTTTTACAACCCACATGTAATTTTGAAGATCATATTTCAACAGGTTCTCAATGTGTTTGGCCACAAGGTAAGATTTTGAGTTGTTAGCATTAAAAGTTGGCTTAAGTGGTGGGTCCTGAATATCCTTGTGGATCTTAGGATTCCTGGTATTTTGTACTGGGTGTTGCACAGTAAATCATGTATGTACCTTGCCAGCTATCACCCCACCAATAACAAGTTCAAAAAGTCAATTGTCAATTTTTGCACAAGGCAGTGTTCACTTCATTAAGGGAAACTTTCTGATAGATGTCACTACCAAGTATATTTTCCATTTTATCTTTTTACTCACTAGCATTCCAAACCACCAGTTCCCCACCCTTGTCTAGTTTCATGACTCTGATGGTTTTATTACATACCTCTTGTAAAACCTGGGCTTCCTCTGTTTTTAAGGTGTATTTAATATTTACATAAGAGTTTGTACTCAAAAGTTTTCCTAATGTCCACTTCTCACATTTTCTCGAATAGGGCAATTATTGATTTTAAAGGAGGGTTAAAGGTACTTGACGTATAAAACTGGTTAGTACTGGGGGCAGTCTGAATTTTTAAACCACAAGCTTAAGTTAATCTTCCTCGTAAGTAATTTCAAGTCTGTAAGTACACCAGCAAGTCTGTCTCTTCTTCTAGGTCATATATGAGCACAAATATGCTCGCCATAAGGTTCCTGGACTTTATTAAACAAATGCTCTAGAACAGATAGTCTGCACCCTCACAAGGGGCTCGAATGTCCTAGACTTAGTACTCGCCAACATAGGAAGTCTCTGCACTACCCCTGTGTGTTGCTTTCCCCTGGTAAGTTGTGATCATAAATCGGTATCATTCGAAGTAACGATCATACCTGGCCCCCCTCAACGGAAAAAAGGAGGAAAAATTTCTCCAACGCAAACTGCAGCCTCTTAAGCAATGGCATAAATAGTTTCAAACCACCTGCTACCACTGTCAGCAATGACTTCTATACAGAGGTGTACACAAATGCCCTGTATAAACACGTATAAAATGTATAGAATCTGCTGGACCTGAATGGATTAAATCCCAAAAAAAAAGCCATCCTGGTGGACATCAAGCATAAGTAGTTTATACAACAAAAGGAAGAAACTAATACCTAAGAACAAGAGGGAACTGACTCAGCAGAGGAAGGACATTCTCCACAGCTTGAACAGGCAAATTAGATATCTTGTGAAGTCCTCTAAAGCCAATTGCAAACGTAAACTAGCATCTCTAGCTGAAGATAATCCCAAGGCATTCTTTAGCTATGTCAGAAATTTAAAAGGGAAGGTCCAGCTTTGTGCCGAACTAGTAGTGGATGGCACCACTCATACTGACCCTGAGGACATCGCCAACCTGCTAGCAAACAGATTTGGCACACACTTCACCCCCCCTCCCCACCAGATATACCTCAAAGGATACCTGTCACCAGTCCTCTACCTAGTATCTCCAAATAGCAGGTCATAACCGTACTCTCCATGGCCAAAAACACAGCCTCTGTGGGACCAGATAACATCCCAGGCTGCCTATTAAATGGTCTAAAACAAGACCTAGCGGAACTACTTGGCACTCTTCAACCACAGTCTAAGTATTGGCTTTGTCCAGCAGAATGGAAAACAACTGTAATTCTCTTCCACAAAGAGGGTCCATCAACAGACTCTGGGAACTGTAGACCCATAAGCCTAACCAGCTTTATCTGCAAGGGCATGGAGAGAATCATCATAGACCTTATCAACAAAGACATAGGTGACCTTCAAACACTTGCTCTGACTCAGTTTGGCTTCTTTAAGAGTAGGTCATACTTATTAAATCTGGTGGACTTCTTTGAGAATGTCACCAAAGCCCTGGATGAAGGCAGAACAGTACATACAGCCAATCTGTTTTTTTAGCCAAAGATTTTGACACAACCCCCCACTCAGGCATCATTGAGAAACTCGCCCAGCTGGGAATTAACCCATATGTCACTAGATGGATAGCCAGCTGGCTCACCGACAGAATTCATACCGTCAAAGTTGGGGATTCCACCTCTACCAGCAGACCAGTTACCAGTGGTGTACCACAAGGATCTGTGCTGGGCCCCCTACTGTTTGGAATATATTTCTCAGAATCCAGGTGAAAGCAGATGGCCTGTGGCTTATCAAGTTCGCCGATCACTGCAAACTGGTTGCAGTCATTGAGTCCAACAGCGATGTTGACATACTACATAAAGGGCTTACATAGACAAATGATAGGTGCTAAAGCCACAGACTTAAACTAAATGCAAAAAAATGCATCATCATCCCTTTCGGCAAAGGGAGGTCTCTGCAAATTACAACATTAACAGTACCCCCTTTAGCTCAAACCCTGTGGTGAGAGATTTGGGAACACAGGTTGATAGCAACCTTAATTTCGATCACCATGTATCCACAGTGGTAAGGAAGGCCTTCTATGTTGCATATCTCATAAGTAATGGCATCTCATCCCGAGCTAAAGATGTTATAACTCCCCTGTACTCATCCCTCATCAGATCATTAATAGAGTACAACGCTTCCTTCAGCATGTACCTCACCAGACACCTGCAACAGCTGAAGATACGTCAGGGATTTCTCACCAAGAAAATTCAGAGCCTTCAACACATGACCTATATGGACAGACTGAAGGTCCTGTCACTAGACTCTGTATCTTGTAGGCTCCTGAGAGATGACTTGTGCCTGGCCTACAGAGCAGTCTCAGACCCTGGCCTAATGGAAATGCTGCACAACCACAAGTCAAATGGGACAAATTTCACTCGCTGTAGGGATCTTAACCTAGCCTGTGACATTAACAGGACATGCTGGAGAGACAGATATGTCTCCCAGAGATTGCCACTCCTCTGGAACAAACTCCCAATTCACGTAAAACAGAGCTTCTCAATGACCCTATTTAAGCATAACTTAGACAACTGGATGGGAGACCATAAATCTACCATGGGGGTTGTCACTTATATCCCACTTGGATAAGGGCAGTCGGTGCTGATTATAGATTTGTGCTGCAAAATGCAGACCATACAACTTGATCAATAAGAGAACAAGGGTATAACATGGATAGGCTTATAAAGGCCCGAGGACCAATAGCCTAGTAACCTATGAACCTATACAAAATCAAAACCTTTTTCCATTAAGTTTGCATGTTTAACATCTTACACCATATTACTGTAATTGTACATGGAAAAGTCTTTTTTGTCATTCAAGATAATACAAGAGCTAATATTGCCTTGTTCTAATATTGGTTGCAACACCCTCTCTCCTCCCCCTCCCTCTCCTCACTTGTGGGTAATAATGTTGATATGTCCCTCATGGGTTCCGTTGTCTGAGTCATTTGGATCGCCAAACTGGGGATCATCTAAAGGGAGGGGGATCTCTACATCAGAATCGAGTTCAGTAACAACCTGAAATAACCCACTGTTGCCGCCACCAGTATGTATGTATGTACTAAGGCTAATCAAGTTAGATGGTAAAGGGTAAGTTTTTCCATTGTCATAATCAAGTCCATCTCTTGTAATTTTTTTCTCTTTCCTAACCTTAACCGCATTTACCATTTTGTCAATATCAGCAAACACTTTATTGTATTTTTCTTTCCACACATCAAAAAGTAAATATTTTTTTATTTTAAAATCAAGTTCATCAAAGTCCTTAAGTAAAAGTTCCATTTCTTGTAAGTTAAATTTGATTAACATTCCCATTATTTCACATCCTTGCTTGTCAAAAAGAGAAATTAATTGCTTGTAAAAAAAAAAAATCAGTACCTGTATGAAGTCCGCTGGGAAATCTCCATGGGTGCAAACCTTTTGGGAATCTCCAGACCCTAATACACTCATGGAAGTAAGCATTTTCAAGTTGGAACTTATGGTATCTGGCAAGCTTGTCATGAAAAAGTTTGATGCTGTTCTCGTACGTTAATTCATTGGGTACTCGCACACCAAGTTGTTGGAACTCTGAATCACTTTTTCAGATATTCCTTCATGTTGAAAGATGTAGACATTACCTCTTCCCTGTTAAAACTGTTTTGATCATTCCGAGATTATAAACGTGACAGTGTAGTTCATTCCTTTGTATTTCTACATATGTTTTCATCTCCATTGTTCCAAGTCAAAGTGGAGCTCTGGTTATACGGGGGGCATATCCACTTTCAGCTCCAAGGGCTGGCAATTCATTCTGGTGCTGAGAAATGTTTGAAAATTGTTGGATTAACTGCTGACTGAATGCAGTTAGATTCCCTACACTGACATTAAAATCGTCGAAAAGCTCTACCTGTGACATCCTTTTGAAGCTGGAAACCCTCTGATCAAATACCAAGAAACACCAGACATGGATCCTAAGCTGAAATAAATCATGTAACCAACAAAAAAATTAAAAAAAAAATTAAAACCTAGACCACAAGAAAGCACAGCCAAGCACAGCAGAGTTCAGCAAAGTTGCCAATTGCAAGTTGGATAAATCCAGGCACGAATGGGATAGTTGTAATAAATCCAGGCACATGAACCAGAAGGTCGACACTCAAGTTTAATAAAACAATAAAAACACAATTAATTTTGCAGTACAAATTCTATTTGTTAAGGTACCCAGACTGCATGAGAAAGTTCTTTTCCCAATATGCAATACTAGATTGGCATAAACAAGGATGCAATCTGTGCCCATTGCTACACCAGATTTTTTATGAAATAAGCCTTTGAAATGTACAAAATTATTGGACAGGACTATGTCTAATAAGGTGGTAACTTTGTATATAGTTGAGATGTCCCAGTTGGTGTGTCTGCTAAGAAACACGGTCACCCACTGTATCCCTGTATCATGGGAGGATAATGGTGAAGAGGTCCTTCACATCTACTATAACAAAAGTCAGGTTGTCTGTATACAAGGATGGGATAATTCAGGTCAAGAAGTCCCAAGAATCTTTTACAACCCAAGTGTAATCTTGAAGAACATATTTCAACAGGTAGTGAATGTATTTGGTCACAGGGTAAGTTTTTGAGTTGTTAGCATTAACAGTTGGCCTAAGTGGTGGATCCTGAAGGTCCTTGTGGATCTTAAGAATACCAGAGATTCCCAGTATTTTGTACTGGGTGTTACGCAGTAACTCATGTACCTTGTCATTTAGCACACCACCTGTAAAAAGTTCAAAAAGTAAGCTGTCAGTTTTTGTATAAGTGGTGTTGACTTCATTAAGGGAAACTTTCTGATATGTGTCACTACCAAGCAAAGTTTTCATTTTGCCTTTGTAGTCAATAGTATTAGATTCTCGGCTGGAGCGCCTTCTGTGTGGAGTCTGCATGTCCTCCCCGTGGTTGAGTGGTGTTCGAAAGACGTGTAGAATGGGCGTGCCTTCATTGAAGGTTGGGTGCCGAGCTGGCACCTGTAAAAAAAATCTACTGCCAATCATTAGCGGACCGGAGTTCTGCTGTGGCAACCCCGAACTGGGAAAAGCCGAAATAAGTTGTCAATAGTATTCCAAACCACCAGTCCCCAACCTTTGTCTGGTTTCATGACTCCGATGGTTTTGGTATTACACACTTGTAAAACCTGGGCTTCCTCCCGTTTTAAGTTGCATATAATATTTACATGACAGTTTTTACTCAAAGTTTTCCTAATGTTTACTTCACATATTTTCTCAAATAGGGCATCTTCTGATTTTAAAGGAGAGTTAAAGGTACTTGACCTATGAAATGGGCTAGTGCTAGGTGGATCTGAAATTTTAAACCACAAGCTTAAGTTAATCTTCCTTGTAAGTAATTTCAAGTCTGTAAATACACCAGCAAGTCTCCCCTTCTTCTTGGTACAAAGTTTAAATCTTTTTCCAATACGTTCGCATGCTTAACATCATTTTTACTGCAAAATTAATTTTGCTGTGATTGTTTTATTAAACTTGAATATCGCTCTTCTGGTTCCTGTGCCTGGATTTATCTAACTTGCTGCTGACAACTTTGCTGAACTCTGCCATGCTTTGCTGTGTTTCCTGGTGATCCAGTTCTTAATATTTTGTTGGTTTTACTTCTCTTAAAGCACAGTTCGTAAGGTTTATATTACAACAGGACTTTTCGTTACATCTTTTTCAGGAAGCACCTTAAATTCAAAAATGCAGCTCTAGTATATAGTTACCACAGACATACATTTATTAGACAACCTTTAGTTGTTCAAGCCATAAACAGTTTCCCCAAAATTCAGCAGTGGAAAGCAGCCTTGTGGAACAGAGGGACAAGGCTCTTACTATACCCCAGACAACCTGGGTTTGATTAGAAGCATGGATGCTGGAGGGGCCATTTGGGAGCAAGCAGCCAACATTGTCTTGACATCCTGGAGTGAGGGAGGCAGCCTAGGCTCAGTCACACAGTTGCTGCATCAAGAGCCTGTGAGCTCTGTGCTGCAAGAGCAGTGTGCCACTTTGTTAGGAGTTTGTGTATGGGCAAAAATCCCATGCATTTCCAGAGGGCAGCAGTTGCAAAGCTCTTAAGACTGCTGCAGGGTAGTAGGGGGTTACGTCAAAAGTAGGGCAATTAATGGTAGGCAATATACTAATCTTAGCAAAACAATATTATAGTTTGCTAGGCTGTCCAAATGTCAGTCTCCATGGCCTACTGATCAGTGGCGTAGCTACAGTTTTGCCACCTGGGGCTGTCAGTTTGTCACCCTTCCCCCCTCACAAAATCATGGTCGAATGGGGCCGTCCTCCTTGCAGCTATTCCAGTGTCCCATTACTTGGCAATTTCACCCTATTTATCATAAACACTATAATGTGAGTACTGCTTTACTTTTACAGTGATTTGGATTTCATGTAAAATTTTTATTTTCAATTTTACAGTGCAAACACTAATAGACATCTGCTAAACGCACCAATACAGTCTCGCAATGAAAATAGACTTAGCATTAAACTTCTCTGCCCTTGAAACTCCCATTTGTTGTAACAGCATTTCAACCCACATTCAAAGAAAATACATTTGGCCAGTGATGGGTAAAGATTACCTTTGGGCTGTTTTCAAATCATTGGCCAGTTATACATGAAACATACATGTGTTCTTTGATACACCTTCCTGATGGTATTAAATTATATTCCTAGTATAATACAGTACAGTTGTTAGAGCATGTTTTAAATTTATTGTTTTGAACATTTTTCCAGTAAGCAATGAACCAATAATGACAACACTGCCCAATTCAGAACATTTCCATCATAAAAGTCTACTCAAACTTCTACAATCCACCAGTATTGGTAAATATGCACAATCTCTGAAGAAGTAAAAGTCATCTAAATAATTTCACATTAAAGAGATCTGTAACTAATGAGGAGGTTGCTGCTAGCAAACAACTTTATATTTCATTGTTTAATCTACAAATAAAGTGCCTGTTGCCCTTGAGGAATAAATTGCCAATGTTACATTAAGCAAATGATAAGCTAGTAATATTGCAATAGGGAATGGATGACAAATTGATAACAGGTTCATAGTTACTAGATAATGCTACCAAAGAGGACATTCTCAAGACTGCAGCATCCACCCCCTTTAAAAGTACAACACAGTACAGTATCAGTAATGCACCCTACATACTGTGGGGTTAGAGCCCACAGCCTTCTGCATCAAAAGCAAGTATTCTACCTGTTGTGCTACTAACACTGCAAGTAGACTTTACATAAGCAGCACTAAACTTCTCTTCCCCTGAAGCACAGCTCCTTGTAAAATCCACTCAACACTCAACTGTATCTCTCAACTTTGCAGCACAAGAAATCTGGCAAAAGCCAAGATTTATCGGGGGGGTGGGGTGGACAAAAGCCCAATAACCAGGGACACATTTTAAACATAGCTTGTATAATCTTGGAAAGTTGCTAGAATAAAATGTTGTGTTTACCACTATGCGTTTCCTGGAAGATAGGAAGACTGAAACTTAAATGGCAATCATTTAGTGAATTCAGTTCTACCCGTAGCTGTCAACCTCTTACCACAAAAAAATGGACAAAGCCAATACAGCCCTAAAAATAGGGATACATTTCAAATATTGATCTTATAAACTTAGAAAATTGCTAGAATAAAAAGTTTTGTGTTACCATGCATTTTCTGAAGAATATGAAGTCTAAAAATCAAATGCCTGTCATTATTTAGTGAATTCAATCCTCACTGACTGATTTGCCACAGAAAACCAGAAAACCACAAATTTTATGAGGAACAGAAAAAAAATATGAGTCAAAAATTTGCACAGCTTTCACAAGTGTTGATGGGTAGGGAATATAGGCTCTTGCTACCTGTACCCAAGGTACAGGGTTTGAGCCTGTGTAACTCTAGCCAGCAGGTATATTCACCTGCGATATTTTGCACACACACACACACACTGTTGATAAAAAAGTAAACAATGCCGTTAAGAAAATGGGCTGGAAGCGTATCTCATAAGAGTAAGCAACTTTAAAATACAACTAGTAAGCAATGCACTAAACAAAACGGGCCAGCAGCGTATCTGATAAGAATAAGCAGGAGTGAGTGCACTTACAATAACAAAACAGGCCAGTACACACACCTTCCTTCTGAATGCCAAATGCACTTTCTGAATGACTGTACTTTAACAGATGTCTTCCGCACCTTCTGAATGGCTGGAACTCCGTACACACACCAAAACAACGGTGATAAATGCTGCACCTTAAAATAAAGTCCAAAAGCAACAGTGATAAAGTAAGCATTAAGTAATGCAGTTAACAAAACAGGCTGGCAGCGTATCTGATAAGAGTAAGCAAGAACAGAGTGCACTTACAATAATAAAACGGCGATCGTACCTGATAAAATTAAAAATACAATTCTTGTTTCTTAACTGAAGGCTGAGGCAGATGTGGGTGGTTAGGTGCTCTGCAAAAATTGTACACAGCTGCCATTCCCTATTTCCCTCCCTCCAAAACAGTTTAAAATAAATAATCACAGACACAGAGTCCAACAGGCAGTAACTCATGTCATCATGCACGCACCTGTATGCTGGAGATGCGTGGTCATGTCAGCTACAAATTTCAAGTTGCAAAACAAAACAAACAAAAAAAATAAATAATAAAAAATTGAGAATTAAAGGGGCCACTCATGAATTCGTGGCACCCCATTATTTTGCCCTCAAAACCGGTAAATACAGAGGAATTCGGTATGGTTGACAGGTATGATTGAAATACAAAAGCATTGAAAAACAGCTGGCTGATGCTTACAGTTCAAAAACTAACTTCACCAAAAATAAAAAGCAATGAAAATAGGAAAGACTGAAAATAAATAAACTTTTTCTTTTTCTGATCCAGTAACCAAAATCTTGGCACTACATTCAAACATAGTTTATCTGAATAGTGCTAGTATTACATAAAGGGTTTTTCTAAGATGTAGAGCTGGGGTTAGGGGAAGGGTTGGAGTTTTCCCTACATGCACAACTTTACTGATGTGTTCTAATCCCAAACATACACCTAACCTTAGAAAAAAAAACTTTTGGAAACACTACCACCTCACAAAACACTCAAAAACACACCACATACAGCATGACATTTGCACAAACTAAATACATTCCCTTCCTTAGCCCATACTCTAACCCTAACCTAGAAACATTCCCAATCCATCACAGATATCCTCACACAATACATTAAATCTGTCCCCCTTCCTTGTCCTTTCTCCAAACCTAATCTGTAAACACACACACTTCCACCCCATAACAAACCAGATGACTGGAGAATAAGCATATTAGTGCCATTGTTCAAGAACAGAGAGGATATTCACAACTGTGGGTAAGATATCAAACTCCTGTCACATTGCATGAAAGTTCTGGAGAGGGTGATTGATAAATGAATATGCACATTAGTAGAACGTAAGATGGGAGAGGATCAGTTTGGATTCAGATCAAGATGCAGCATAACTGACTGATGTTTGCAGTGAGACACTTAGTTATAAAGAAGCTAGAGATGAGGAAGGAAAGAGTCCAACTGGGCATTCCCAGACTTGGATAAATTATATAACAAGGTCTTAAGGAAGCTGATTCGGGCAGTCCTGCAGTGGTTTGAAGTGCCCTAACATTGGTACAATTAGTGCAAGCTATGTACAAGGACCCAATGACTCAAGTATGAACAGTGTTCTTTCTCAAAGGGTGGATCATGGTGGGAGTGAGTGTGTACCAGTGTTCAACTCTGAGCCCACTGCTGTTCATATTGGTGATGGACTACATTAGACTATATTAGCAAACAGGTCAATGGGGGACGTATAAACAAAGTTGCTGTATACAGATGATGTGGCATTACAGGAGGACTCTCTGCAAGAATTTCAACAAAGGGTAGGGGAATGGAATGTAAAATTGAAGGCGCATGGGATGAAACTGAGTACTGATAAGACAGTTGTAATGGCAGCAACTGGTGGAATTCAGAAGAAGCTGAGAACTGAGATAGAAGGGAAGATGGTGGAACAGGTTATCAGTTTTAAGTATCTGGGAGGGGGTGGTTGAGGAGAAGGGAAATCTGAATGAGGAGGTCAAAGCTAGAATCAGAGGGATTGCAGCCAGCTGGCACAGAGTGTCAGGAATAGTGTATGACAGAAGAATTCTAAAGAAACTGAAAAGTAAGATTTACAAAACAGTGGTGTAACCAGTGCTACTGTATGGTACAGAAATCTAGGCAGTAAAGGCAGAGCAGTTAAGGAAGCTAGAGGTGATGGAGATCAAGTGTCTGAAATGGGTGGTAGGACACGTACTGTGGGACTGACGAAGAAATGATGACGTAAGAGCAGAAGCCAAAGTAGCTCCATTAGCAGAAAAGGTGAAAGAGAATAGATTACAGTGGTTTGGGCATATTTGCAGAAAAAAATCTGGTGAAGAACATTTGGGACAGACAGGAAGAAGGCAAGAGAAAACAAGAGTGTCTAACAAAGAGGTAGATGGGTTGGGTGAGAGAAGCCTTGCGATAGTCAGGCATGAGAGTATCGAAGCAGGCAGGAGAGTAGCATTGATTACAGAGAGATGGCAGTAGTTGACACAACACCCCGACTCCATGTAGAAAATGGGAAACAGAGGTTGATGATGATGATGAAGGTTGTTATATCTGAAACATTTGCAATTTATCTCCCAAAACACACCTTCTGCAGTCCAACTTCCTCCTTCTGACACAGACAGCATGCACACATGACTTTACTTAGAATTGCATTTAAGTAAATTTGCGCACACTATGCTAAAACATCCACCTATTCCACAATCACTTACATTCCCATTCACACAAATACTAACATTCTCTATTTTTAAATTGGCATACTTACCTTATGCATCCTTTGTTTTTTTTAGTTTGATGCAGTGATGTAGTGAAAAGATATTTTGTATGACCTCTTTGTAAGAGCAGACCTTAGGAAACATTTAATTCGGCAGATCTGTTTTTATTCCTAGTGTCTTCTTTATTACTTGAGGAATATTTTACCTGTCGGACTGCTCCCTGTATCCTGACAGGAATGCAGTTTTATTTCATTCCACCCTTTGTGATAGAACTTCTGGGATCTGCAAGATAGGATACCTACTATCCACAGACTGAATAGGTTATTGACTTTTTCTAGTTGTCGTTAACATGTACTTGGCCATTTTAATAGTATGCATTTTAATAATTTTAACTGTACATTGTAAATTCCGTTTCATTTTCATATACTTGGCCATTTTAATAGTATGCCTTTTAATAATTTTAACTGTACATTGCAAATTCCCTTTCATTTTATCTATTTCACTTGCAGGTCTCAAGAGCAAAGTGTATTGTGTCATTAGTAATAAATTCAGACATTAAATACATGCAGACATACACACCACTGTTAAACTACTTTTCAGATTCAGACAGTATAGGATAAGATACGTTTAAAAACAGTTGTAGCATTAAGTTCTATATATAAACTTCAGCTCCCCGAGTTTTCCCTTTTAAGTAATATGGATTGGTTAAAGTTATATGGGAGTGCCCAAACACCAGATGAAAATCTCAGTTTTAGCTACGAGGGCTGAAAAAGTAAATGCATTCCTGACCGATCTTGAAATACAAATGCGATGCACCTTGTATAGTAACTGTACATTTAGCATAGTCAGTCTTCCTTCAGCAGACATTTGGTTTCTCTTTAAATGTAATAAGCAATGGTATATCATATGACTAAATCTCATCATAGCAAGATAAAACTTTAGCTTTGTCATGAAATATTGATCACAACTAGAAAAGAAAATTGATGATTGTCAACATTTCATACTAAAGGTGGCGCATTGGTACAGCAGTTAATATTGTCACCTCACAGCAAGAGGTTCTCTGGTTCGGTTCTCGGCTGGGGTGCCTTCTGTGTGGAGTTTGCATGTTCTCCCTGCATTCGGGTGGGTTTCCTCCGGGTACTCCGGTTTCCTCCCATAATCCAAAGATATGTGTCTGGAGCATTTCTCCCCGGGACTTCGCTGAAAATAGGCTGTGTCCTAGTTGGACTTTCCTGGTCAACAAAGTGATAAATAAATAAGTAAATTTCTCAATAACAATGCATTACCAAGAGTTTATGTATATATCAAGAGAAAGACCTTTGCAAACATTAAGGATTAATTTGCTATGTTGTGTTTTTATTTTCTAGCCTACAAATCACATGAACAATTCTTTAACATCACTGTATCGAAAAGGAAATCCTGTTTCTTCTTCACTTGATATCACAAAGAATGAGGCAGCAGATGCTAGTATTGCTTTGTCCATACCTGATAAGATTCTTGACATTTCAAGGACTACTCCAAAGATGCAAAGACCGAGCTGGTTTATTGATAAAACACCTTGCAAAAAAAAAGAAGAAGATTGCATTCTCATTGATATCTATGATGAGGACAGACCTGTAAATCCGAGCCAGAGTCCTCGGGTAACAAACCATTGGTTTATTATGACTTATTCAGACTTGTGCATTCACTTTTGCAAAGTATTGTATTTAAGATTGCTAGCTGGCATGATAATTAAAATTGCATTTTATTGCTTTTATTCAGCCTGCATTGTGTTGTGAAGTTGCAGGATTGAATCTGCTGTAATTATTCATCAGATTGCATTCCCCCATCAACAAGTGTTCATAGGTTCATAGTTCATAGGTTAGTACTAGGCTAACTGCCCTTGCAAGCCATTGTAAGCCTAGCCAATTATCCCTTGTGAGACTCAAACCCTGCACCTTGTGTTTGTAAGGCAAACATCTTAACCATTAGGCCACCCTCCCAACCCGTTGTTGAAACATCTGACCTTTTAACTAGAGTATACAGTTCATTAGATCAGATGAAATGTAGTTAAAGAATATTCAAGGTTCTATGCATCTTACAATGCTATATAAATATAAATGTCTGCATAACATGGACGGTATTTCCATTGGATCATTAATAAGGAGCAGATTTTTTTAATGGGTTAAAGCTCACATTGCAAAGCTATATATGGTTGAGATTGTATCAATATTCATACATCAGTTCTGTTGAACTTCAATTGTTTTGGCCAAATTCGCTTGACAGAAGTCTGTGAAATTTGCTAAAGATCTCATACATAAAAAAGGTGCAAAAAGTCTAGATATAAGGCAAAAAATAAGTAATTAATGCAATAAACACATGTAATAAGTGTAAAATAGTAAGTAATCCAACAAGGAGGCAAATACCTCCTCAGCTTTATATAGTGTGACTAGATGTTTTGGATTCCAAGAGCCAAGGCCTATATGTTGAACTATTAGACTAGTAGACAACTTGTAAATGGAAAGCGGATGGGAGGAGAGTGGGATAAAGGAGGAAGAAGAGTGTATCCTTCCCTTTCTATGTGAAGTAAATTTGAAGGGGAAGAGACACAGGACAGCATAAGTATAATAAGATATGAAAACTACAACTGTTTTACTTCATTAAAATAAATATGTTTTCTCTGTTTTTTTAAGGGACATCTTAAGTCATACATTACAAATAGATGATATTTACTTAAATTCTTGGTTTTAAAATTAAGTATTTGGCTATTTTCGTAGGTTATAGACAGCCTTGTTATGACTGTGCTATTGTTTATTTTGATGCCTTCTATAACAGGTCTGCAATGCCCCAGAACAGAAATATAAAAGCAGAGTGGAGAACATGACAAAAAGGATGTCTTTGACTGGGTTAGTTTCACTAACCCTATGCCCCCGTTTTAGGGGAGACCTGAGGTGTTATGCATATTGAAGAGGAAAAATTTGGCAAGGTTGCTGGGAAGCTTCTACTCTTTTCGATAAGTGCCTTAGGATGTTTTACATCCACCTGCGCTAACACCAGCTCAGGCAGGCGGGACTTTGGTTTAACATCTCATCTGAAGGATGTTACAGTTAGGAGTGGAGCAACCTCTCCTTATGCTGGTCTGCAGTGTCAGTATTGTAAAAATTAATCCACCTACCTGGCATAGGAAAAGAACTCTCAGCCTTCTGATCTTCCAGCAGCAAAGTTAAGTGTACTACCTGTTAAGCTACTGAGACTTTTAACGGTAAATGCTGTGACAAATTGATGTATTCAGTCATTTGGCTGAGAGCTTCATTAAAATTCAGAGCATGAAAACTGTTGCTTTGCAGCCCTGGATGAAGTGGCGGTGGGGCAAGTCCCTAACACTTACTACACCCCTTAATATAACAGCCTGTTCTGAGATCACCTTCTTAGAACATGTTATGTCTATTCAGTGATATGGGCTGTCAGTTAATCAGGTGGTGACAGAATGTTTAGTTACCTGATGTAACCTGCTATATCAGGTTCATTACTTTTATTATAAATTTAAAAAAATGAAATATATTACTGTTGTTTTAAATTAAAACTTTTTTGGTCCCCCTTGGCCCATCCCTCCGTACCCTATGTTTATGCAAGGTCTACCAGCTTGTCTCCTAACCACCCCCGGACTTGCTGTGATAGTGCTGGGGCCACTCGTGGATCCCAAGGGCATCTTGAGGGCTGAAGCCATCTCCATTTCCATCCTGGGGGGGTTCTTTAAATGCCCTACCCACTTCCCTGCCCCACCTGCCATGCTCATCACTTGTGTTTGGGGGCAGCTGCCCACTTTGAACCACACCTCCCCCCAAGAAGGTGATAGAAATGGACGTCCTCCCACCCAGGATGGGCATGCCTATCCCTGACTGTTGTGCTGTCAGTCGCCCAGGCCTATACTCACACCCAGATCAGCTGGGCTGTAGTCAGAGCTTTACACCTCTATTCCACAGGAGCGGTTATAAAACATTTCAAAGTATTTTAATAATTGTTATAGCCAATATTTATTTTATTTTGTTTTGAATTTGTTAACCAGGGTGTAACACTGATCCTATTGGAACCATTTCAGTCTAAGCCCATAAAAAACATAATAAATTCATATTATATACAGAGAGAATAACAAAATGCAACATACACATACATTTTATACAAAGTGATTATCATAGTTGGCTTGACGGTATAAAGTCAGTCGATAAAGGACATTATGTTCAGAGTGAAAAAAAAAACAGTATATACATGCATTAAATATAGAGTGGCAACAGAGTTGGTATGCTGAGAGAATCTCAGTCAAAAAGCGTCAGAGCAAGGTACGTAGACAGAAAAAGGAAATTAATAGGTTAAGTTATATGACCAGAGAAATAGCAGTTGTATTTTCCTAGAGTCTTGAAAAGTGCTATTATTTGTGAACAGAAAGTGGGGTAAGAGGAATGATTGTTAAGAAAACAGGGGAGACATCCCCATAATTTGGGACCAAGTACTGAGGAAGCATGGTCTGTATAGCAAAACCTAGTTCTGGGGGTTTGGAGTTGAGGACATGAATGGTTAAGATGGTTAAGATGTCTAAGGTATCTTGGTGCATTTCTGAATAGTCTGAAAGCTAATGGAGGGAAGGTGTAATTCTTGCTAAGTTTAAATAATTGAGAGGCAAGTAGAAAGTCAGGATATTGTTTCACAGGTAGATAGATAACTTTTTCATTGGTTAGTGACGAATCCGCAAATGGCATTTGAAATGGACTGAATGGTGGATATATTGCTTTTAGAAGACGTAGCAGTTGGCGAAAGACAATATTCTAGCTGAGCCAATAAAATACCTTTACCTATGGCATTTCTACAGGGTCTGAATAGAAAAGGGGGGATACTATTAGCACAGAATAGGAGAGGGTTGATTTTTTTGTGTTTAGTGCAGGTGGAGTTGGAATAAACAAGTTTATGAAACAAACAAAATTCCAGTCAGTTATGGTTCAGTCCATTTTTCTGTTACTAAGGAAGGATAATTGGATGTGCTTGATTGATAATCGGGATGTGTACTGCAATATAAAGATGGACATGTGATCCAGAGGGTGTCTTCACTTTCAGCTAGGAGCCAATCACTTCCAATTCAGAACACTGCCCTTTGGACTCACCATAGCCCCCCAGAGTGTTCACCAAGTATATAGCAGTAGTAGCAACTCATCTACAACTGCAAGGTTTCTGTGTATTCCCATACCTGGACAACTGGCTTATCACCACCCCTATCAGAAATATACTCATTCAAGCCAGGGCCTCCTTGCTTCAACTCTAAACAGACTTGGGAATCACAGTGAATTTAAAAAGTCCAGGTTATGGACCAGTTCAGTCCCTGCAGTTCATCAAAGAAACTTTAGACACACAATCTCAGATAATGAAGCTTCCTTCTTTAAGAATGTTACCTCTTCACCAACAAACCCTAGAACCTCCGGCCTACCATAAGATACTGGCAAGACTAGTCCTTAATCTTTTAGGTTCCCTGGCTGCTTCTATCATGTTAGTGCCTTTGGCCAGATTTTATGTGTGTGTCTTTCAGTGGACCCTGGGAGTTCAGTGGTCAGTTGGAGAACAACCTTTATCCTTTCCAGTGAGTCTAACAAGCATTTGTAGGACACACATCATTTGGTAGCTGGAGTCTACACTTGTTACACACGGACAACCTTTTATTCTGTCTTTTTCCCAAGCCACAGTGACCATGAACTGACCCTGGCAGTTCACTTGGCAGTCAGAGAACAGCTCTTATCCTTTTCAGTGAGTCTAGCAAACATTTGCAGGACACACATCCATTGGTGGCTACAGTCTCCACTTGTTATACAGGGATGACCTTTAATTCTGCCCTTTTCCCAAGCCAATAGTGACCACGGACACTTCCCAGCTGGGGTGTGGGACATTATCCAGGAAGGGCAATCCAAGGCACATGGTCTCAGATAGAGGCCAGTCTTCATATCAGTATCTTGGAGTTGAGAGCAATCCTCCTAGCATTGTAGCATTTCAGGACTCTCTCTCTCAGGTGTGATTACCATACAGACAAGACAGACAGACAATATGGCAGTCAGCTGGTTTATCAACAAATGGAGAGGAACCAGATCTTATCCTGTGTGTCGAGAGGCAATGAGAGTGTGGCAGTGGGCAGTATCTTCTCACTTTCTAATTGTAATGCATATCTCAAGAAAGTCCAACATACTAGTAGACAAGCTGAGTAGATCCATCTTGCTCCCTCACGAGTGGACCCTCAACTCATCAGTAACTCAGCGGATTTTCAGCAGCTGGGGATGACCTTCATGTGCTCTCTCTGCCTCTTCCCACAAATTAAATGCAGCAAAATGTTCATGTTTCACTGTTGCAATCATCACACTTGTGTTATCTGCCTGCAGGAAGCCTTCAGTCCGCCGGAATACCAGAGATTTAGTATTTCTGCGTTGGTTGCTGTTGCTCCAGCTCTGATGTTGGGCCATCAGGGGTATAAAAACAGGCAGCCAACGCCATTACATCAGTCTTTCTTGCTGAGGAACCCGAAGCAGAAGCAATTCGCATAAGTGCCGGTCGGCCGCTACCTGAGTTTTCATTTCCGAATTGAATTACCCTGAAGTCTTCTAAAGCTAAGTACCCCATTGGGGATCCTTTTTTCTTGCTCTAACCAATGTCAGAAAAAGTTAACAATTGTCTTGCCTGTGGAAAGCAAATACCACACCGAGATTTCCATTCTTACTGCGTCACCTGTTTAGGCCCAGACCACGACATACCTCGCTGTTGGTTTTGTGCCTTGTTCAGTGCCCGGACTATTCATCGTCGGGCCCTTGTTGTTGTTAAATACTTTTGTTCTTGATCTCCATATTCCAAAATGGCTTCAGTCAGCCATCTGACTGCCGATCTTCTGAAAAAATGTAAGGATAAAGACAGAGACATACCGCACAAATCCAAAACTGCCAGTGATGCTTTCGTTAAGCTAGTCGCTAGTACTCAGTAAAGCGCTTTTGCAGCCCCTGATGCCCACTTCACTGGATTCGCAGGCCTCTACCGAGACCCATTCGGAATCCGGTATGCCATGAGACTCTTCTTTGACTATGGAACCTGTGGATGTCTCTACCTTGGATGGGTCCGGAGCCGCTGAGCAGGCACCGGCTTGTGAGGAAGTTCTACTTCGACTACTTTTGCATCTTCAGTTCTGTCTAAAACTATTGAGTTTCTAAGGACAAGAGTACGCACTACGCCTATAAAACCAGTGACCCAAACTCATGCACCTGGTTCCTTGTCACAGCAACAAATGTTTAAAATGTCAGAAGACCTTATTTTGCTGATTAGGGGAAGTCAACCTTCCCCTGCTAAGAGAAAAAGAGACCTGTCCCCGGCACCTTTAACAGACCAAGAGTCCGACTACTCTGAGGTATCTGATTATGAAGACATGCCTTTATGTGCTTATGAGGATTCAGATGCAGATGAATCCATTCCCTCTGCTTCTCCTCCAGAGGATTTTTCTTTTGGTGAAATCTTATATACTTTAAGAGAGCATTTCCACTGGGAATGCCAAGACTATCCTCAATCCAAAAAGAGACTCAGAGAATTTCTAGATT
Source organism: Protopterus annectens (assembly GCF_019279795.1). Taxonomy (NCBI): domain Eukaryota; kingdom Metazoa; phylum Chordata; order Ceratodontiformes; family Protopteridae; genus Protopterus; species Protopterus annectens. The sequence goes on along the minus strand of NC_056727.1, from coordinate 730,937,743 downwards.
TGCCACAACATAGGCCTTAGCAATACCCCCAGTCCTGGATATTGTGGATGATGTCTTTTTGGAATCCAGTTTAATTCCTGATACCTTACCCCCTGCTCCTAGGAAATGAGACTGGTACTACAGAGTTCTTGACTCTCACAAATTCCTTTTCAAAAATCCTACTGCTGACCCAGAGGTCATCTTCCAGAGGCCTAAAAGTATCAAAGCAGCTACAGCTAAGAATCCCACCCCTTCGGACAGGGATTCCAGAGCTTTAGACGGAGTAAGAAAGTATACACCTCTGCAACTCGAGCCATTAGGGCTTTGAATTGCCAGTTTCACATGCTGAAGTACCCACAACATATTATGGAACTTATTAAGCAAAAAATAGCTACCTTTACAGACTGTGCAGAAAATAAAGAATTACAAGAGCTTATGCATTCTGCAAGCCAAGTCAACAAGCATACTTTGCAATGTGGCTTTGACGCCATAGAAGCATCTTGCAGGGCAGCAGTCATTGGTTCTGTACTGAGAAGGTATGCTTGGCATAAGGAGCAGACCTTGCCAGACCATGTCAAATCAAAATTACTTGACGCTCCTTTGAACAAGGACAATCTGTTTGGCATCAAGCAGAAGAGGTTCTTAAAAAGATGGAAGAAAAAGCTAAATCTATGCAGACAGTTAAAGACTTCTTGCAAGTACAGCCTCCTAGATTCAGTAGGCATTAACCCTCAAAACATTGGTCCTTTCCAGCCACCTCAAGGCCATCTCAAACTAGACCCAGGGGAAACAACCCCCCCCCCCAATCTACAGTCTCAGGATATACAGAGATCTAAGCAATGAAGTGCCTCCACTTCAAAAACAGGGAGTGCTAAGCCACCCCCTACGGAAAGAATTCACAATGACTTCTCAACTCCACTCCCCACCTCTGTCCAACTGCTTGTGCCCCTAGGAGGAAAACTTGCCCATCATGCAAAAACCTGGACTTCCATCACCAAAGACCGATGGTTCCTCAACATTGTATCCCAGGGCTACACATTTTATTTCCATTCACTACCAACCCCAAAAGGGTTCCCAGACCTTCCTGTAAAGCAGTGGGCAGAGGCATAAAAACAAGTTCAATCCCTGCTCTCTATAAGGGCAATTCAACCTGTTCCTGCAGAACAGATAGGTCAAGGGTTCTATTCCAGACTTTTCCTGGTACCCAGCAAAGAGGGCACTTGGCTCCCAATTCTAGATCTTTCCATTCTAAACACCTTCCTGGTGGTACCAAAATTCAAAATGCACACCCTGCAGCAGCTTCTTCCTATGCTGGCCAAATATGCCTGGTTAGCCACACTAGACTTAAAAGAAGCCTATCTGCACATCCCTATCAGAGACTCTTGCAGGAAATATCTATGCTTCAGGACAGGATCTATGCATTATCAGTTCTCTGCACTTCACTTTGGCTTACCATGT